>NC_088921.1:18525000-18727500 GCF_038396675.1 Hydra vulgaris | reverse complement strand
CTATGTGTTCTGGGGCCTCAACAATACTGTGTTTCACTTTAATTTTATACCACAATTGAAAATACACTTGAACAACCCATTTTAAAATTAAGTGAAATCTTATTAGCACATCATCAGTAAAGCCATGGTTACTCATATGGAGAAAAATAATAGCTTCTCCAGTAGTAAGCCTTCTGCTATGGGAAAGATTGCCACACTTAGCCATTTTAAGATTTGGGTCCATCTTGCCTGTAGTCAAACATGTAATCAGTTTATAGCAGAGAGCTGAATCTGTTGGCATTGAACTTGGAATTTTTTCAGGGAACTAAATTAATGGTTCCAACTGCGCAATAGGTTCAAATGTATCAAGTTTTTCCATACTGTTTACTTTTAAAAGAGCTTTTCCAATTAGTCTAGTGAAACCAACATTTGAATTGGTGGGTCCATCCAGAGTGACAAAAATGTCCCTTAAAGGAAGCTCATTGAAATGTAGCATACAAATAGACCAGAAACACTTTCTACCTAACAATTGTTCAAGATTTGTCAACAAACCTCCATCAGCTAAGATGGAGATTTGTCAACAAACCTCCATCTTAGCTGCTTGTTTAGCAGGCTTATTACGAGGTATTGCCTTCATAGGCATAAAACGTGTAATATAGCGACCGTCAGGTTCAGAAGTAACAGTAGTACAACTTAGTGTACAATTAGCAGACTTGTACTTTTAGAAGACTTCTTCAACAGTGGACAAGATTGAATCCTCTTTTCAAGTTTCCTGAGGTAATAAACAAAATATCTTTGGTACAAAAAATCTAATAGCCTGGAATAATTAAATAAAATTAAAATCATTACTTCCACCCAACAACTTTCATAGGATCTACAGCCAAATAGGACATTTCAGGTGTTAAAAAGTTACCAAGAATAAGGTCTTGAAGAAAAGCTGAAACTACTGCTGATGTTGCCGTTGGTGAAATATCAAATCTCAAAGAAGCTTCAGCAGTATTACTAATGGACATAAAATTTAGTTTCCATTTATCTGTTGAGGCAGGTTCATCTTCCATTTCTATTCTATTTGAATTATCATCACATATGAAAGACTCAACATAATCCTTATTTTTTGAAGTTTCTTCCTCTTCTTTTTTTTCTAATTTGTTTTTCTAGACTTGACTTTTTTTTCGGCTTCCTCTTTTCTAAAGAAACCTGACTAGCTGTTTTCTTAGTATCTTTACAAGTCATTTGATATTTTGATAGTGACCCAGTTTTTTCTCTTTCAGCTTTTAACCAAATAAGTTCACTTTTTGGAATCTTTTTTTCCTTTGGACAGTTACACTGAATATGTGCAAAATCTAGACAACTATTTAATTTTGAGCACTTTTCTTTACATAAAATGATTTCACATTTACAATATGTAATGTCAAGCAATTGATCTAATTTGATTTCCCAGGTAGAAACAATTTTTTGGGCTGCTTTTCCTCTAGAAATATGACTAAACTTATTCCAGGCTATTAGATTTTTTGTACCAAAGATATTTTGTTTATTACCACAGGAAACTTGATAAGAGCATTCAATCTTGTCCACTGTTGAAGTACCAAGTCTGCTAATTGTACACTAAGTTCTCTTACAGACATAAGCCTCCTTAAAAATAAAACAAAGTTAATACAAGTAAATACAAACAAAATTTCTGCAATCTTTAAATTTAACTTTTCATTACATACTTGCCAATATCTTTTTTAATGAGCAAACTTTCTTGTATTAAAAGACCCTTTCTCAGGATATCTCTAATAGTAGGCACTTCTGAAGGATTAAAATCATTACTTCCACCCAAATACAGTGAAAATTGTGATTCTTTTTTATCCAAATTGAATCTAGTAATTTTAGGAGCACTCATTCTTCCTATTAATATTAAATAGTTACTAGCAATTAACAAAATTGGAAATCAACCAAACCGGAAGTAAAGTACTTTTGTACTGCATTTTCTTGTATGAGGTAAATAAATGCACTTACGGAAGAAATTTATTTCCAGTTTTATTGATTGCTAGTATGAATAAACGAAAACGTATGTTTAAATACAAAAATTATTTCAGAATGTGATGTATTGTATTCTTTCCAGAGTACATATAGAATAGTACATGAGTACAGAAGTTATAGCCCATGCGTCTTCCAGAGACAAACAACTTTTTTTGCGGTGACAGTAATTGTGATATGGAAAATAGTCTTGCTCGATGTCCGTAACACTAACCCTTACGGGCTAGGCCCAATATTATTTATAAACTTTGGCATATATATAATTCTGACATATATAAAATTCATCGAATGGTCACACACAAGCAGTGAACGCCTGACGGAAGAAATGATGTACATTAGAATAAAGGATAATTATTTTTCAAACAAAGCCTATTTTGACAGTTGTCAAGACAAAAGTAAAGATTATTAGAGGAATATTTAAAATATAAATAAGACAGACAATGCACCTAAACAATACTAACAATAATAAAAAATAAATTGTTATATAAATACTAATATGAACAAAGATATACAAAAAATAAATAAAACAAAAAATAGATTACAAAAATAAAAAGTATGCATACAACAATGAAAGGCCTCAGAATGGGAAAAAAAACACTAATGCTAATGTGTAAACATAATTTGTGTAGTGATTAAGTAATAAACATCTCCTCAAAGTTGCGTCTATTATTACTGACGTTTCGATGAGGATCAGCACTAATAACTAGTTTATCCCATCAGACAAATATCATCGCCACTTATGCTTTACCCCGCAACTTATGCCTAATCCATACTGCAGTAAAAAAGGATTCACTACAAATAGCCAAAACCCAACCATACCCAAATTTGTAAAACACTAATATTTTTTTGATGATATGATATAAAAAGTGTTGATCTACTGCACAATATAAATAAAAATAGTTAAATAAATCACTTACCATACCACCGGTTGAAAAAACTAAGCACAATAAATTAAAATTCAAATTAAAAAAACGCCAAAAATAAAAACAAAAACAACTAAAGTGTGCAAACAGCAAATAATAATAAATTTTCCCCTTAGACCATTTAAACAACATTGGTAGTTCCAGCACAAATAAACTAAAAACAATCAAATGGCAATGTACCCAATTAAAAACCCTTTTAAAGTCAAATAAAACTCAATAGAGTCTTCAAAAAACTCTAACGCTGTCATAAATACTTCATTCGAATTTTGTTAACCAATCTAATTTGTAAGAAAATGAAACAACCCGGGCAACTTAAAATCATTACTAAAAATCGAGTAATATATGAAAGTAGATAAATATATGTATATATATATGGCTTGTAAAAATGTAAAGATTTAAACATGTAGTGAAGGATAAAAGAAATTCTCTGAATAATTATGTACATTGCGCGCAAACTACACTTTTGTACTAATGTAATAAACGTAGAAAATAATGTACACTTATGTACAATGCAATTAGGGCATCCAATACCGGACCAAAATTGGAATACCGGTTTTTCGGTATTAGGTTAAGTGAAAACCAAAATACCGGTATTAATACCGGTATTTACAATTACTAAAAAAAAAATTAAGTAAAACCCAAAGCAACAATTAAACAGTTCCAAAACTTTATTTTTTAAGTTAAAATAATATATATAATTAATTAATTTGAAACAAAAAACATAAAAGAGTTATTTATTATTAAAATAGGCCCGCAAAAAACATAAATTATTTAAAGTTTCGTCATTTAAAGATGAACAAATTTTTGTACATAACATTCCCGATGAAGAGAAAGCCCGTTCAGGCTTGTTGGGGGAATAGTTAAAATATAATCGTAGACCAACGTCAAGTTGGTATCACGCGTACCGTCTTCCTTAAATATAGAAAGTTCTT
This sequence comes from Hydra vulgaris, assembly GCF_038396675.1. NCBI lineage: Eukaryota > Metazoa > Cnidaria > Hydrozoa > Anthoathecata > Hydridae > Hydra > Hydra vulgaris. Next base: position 18,723,644 of record NC_088921.1, on the reverse strand, counting down.
TTCGTATAATTTTAGTCAAATCGTTAATATTTCGCTTTGTTTTTGGTACTGTTTTCATTTTCATCTCATTATTTATGGCGATGTCTAGCTGCTCCTTTAATGTCAAGCTCAAAGGTTCATCTTCGCACATTATGGTATCTTCGTCATCATCTGTTTCTGTAGGAAATGCTGTAGTTTCAATTTGTATGGATGAGAGCCGCTGGATAAGATGCACAATTAACTTTACCAAAGCAGTTTTAGTTAGCCGATCATATGATATCTGAACCAAAATTATTTTGGGCTTGATCTCCTTTATAAAGATATTGTATGAGATAAGATAAATTTGTGCGTCTTTCTTTTATTCTTTTAATTAAGGAGGTCTTCATATTATTACTTAATGGTCCTACGCCTAAATTTTGCAGCATAAATGCCAGGGTAGCATCAGCTGATAGTAGATTAGCGTCTCTCCGACATAAAGCCTCTACAACCAATTTCACTGGTAACAACATAGAAACTGTTGATAATATTAATTCTAATTCAGATTCCGTAAAATTAATACTCGAGTTTAAGTCAATCAGGGCTTTTTTAATAGAATTTTTTAGTTTATAAAAACGCTCTAGCATAAAAAGTAAGCTGTTCCATCTGGTCTTATCTAATATTATCTAATATTAATGACAGGTTATTACCCTGTTCAGTTTTTACATAAACTTGAAGGGTTTCATTTTTTGTTGGTGATCGTCTGAACAGCTTTACAACTTTTCTAACTTTGCTTATCAATGGAGCCAAATTATTTATAGAGCTCACCAAAGTTCATTTGAATTTGGTAAGCTCTGAAAAATCTTTAGTCCGTCTAAATGTTCTTCATTATATTCATCGGAAATCTCACCAGCACTATCTTCATCAGATATATATCATAAATAATCATCTGTCGATTCCACAACTGTTATTTTGTACAAGATGTCAACCCAGCCAAATGGATTCCATGGGTTAGACAAAGTTGTTGGTTGATGGACATTAATCGGCCTACTTTCTTCATAACCGAAGCACCATCTGTGGTAATACATACAATATCGCGATCAATTTTTAAGTTTTGTTCTTTTAGTATGTTTTGTTTGTTCAATTAATTTAACACACATTTCTGCTGGGAAATGTCCATTAACTCTTGCTAAACACAAATTCCAATATCTATTTGGAGAATGAACATTAATGTTCAAATAACGTCTATTTTTTACCGAAGTCCACTCATCAAACGTAAGACTAAATCGATTTCCTTGACGTTGAAGTTCAGATAATTCTTCTATTATTAAATTTCAAATTTTAGTTGCATATTTCATAACTATTTGGCGAATGGATTCAGATGATTTTGGCACATCAAAACCTCGAGCTACCAGGGATTTTCTTAGCTCATTAGATATTATAAAAACTCTGAATGGCAAGCCATCGGTGGCCGTCATTTTAGCTAAAACATTTGGCAGTGTATCTTTGTCTTTGCATTTCGTATAAAAAGTTGTAATTTTATTTCTGGGCCTAACGAGTTGCAAATCAGATGTAGTCGAAACACCAGCAGTAAATGGCAAAGTTGAAACTTCAACTTGATAACGTTTCAATAAATTTATTTGGTGAAAAGTCCTTAAATGTGTATGGAGTCCACTAGTTGAGCCACCACAGGTCTTCATTTCTCTAGCACATTTTTTACATTTTGCTGCAGCTCCAGACTTTTCACGCAAAAAGTAATTCCACACAGAGCTTTTGTCCTGAAGTACTTTTTTAAAATCTTCAAATACTTTTGGTTTATCAGCCATGGCAGCACGTCTTTGAATACTATAATTTGCAAAATATGAAAAATAATATTGAAATGCAAAATAAATAAATATGAAAAATTTATAAAAATGAAGATAAAGATATGAACTTGTATGAATTTAATATAATTATATGAATTACATATTGAATTATATGAACTTTTCATATAATTATATTTTATTTCGTTAAATCTGTTATACTTTAAACTCACTTCGAATCATAAACAAAAATAATATAAACTACACATATATATACACATCATTTCGCAGTTGCAATTCCCAAGGAGTCTTAAAAAGCGTGCTTATACAAGCCTAAAAGTCATTACTTCCAAAATTGTTTTCTATTTTGAGAATTCGTTATTTTAAGCACGTGCAAACCAGTGATTATGAAATATCAAATATCAGACGAGATTTAAAACATGAAAAAAAATATAAAATCTCTATATTATATGAATAAAAAAACATAACTAAATCTGTAATAGAGATGTAGTTATGTCTTCGTATTATATAGATGTTTTTAGGTTTTTCTATCTTGTCTATGAATACGTGTGTGTTAAATATTTATTCTTTTTAAATTTATTCTTTGTCTTTATTTGTTGTTGTTATATTTGCAAATATATATAAAACAAATAAAATGAAGCACAACACAATAAAGTTACAAAAAACAAAGTGAAAAATTTTTTTGTTATCCATTTTTATAATCAAAGTTTTTTTCTGTGATATTTTCATGCTTATAACTCTCAAAAAATGGCTGTGTCAAAACACGCACGAAGTCTAATGGAACAGTTTCTGTGCAATGAAAAAAATAATTGCAATACCGGTTTATACCGGTATTGAGAACTCGGTATCGGTAATAGAAAAATGGCCGGTAAACCAGGATACCGGTATTGGATGCCCTAAATGCAATAAATGTAAAGATGAATACAAGTGCAATAAATGTAAAGATGAATACAAACTGGTGAATACAAGTAAATACAAACAATATTTCTGTACATGTAATAAATGTAGAACAAAATATTTAAAAACAACCTACAACTTTTCCAAACTTTTCATTTCTAAATATACAGGCCAGATGACACGGTTCTCAAAGTTGGGAAGTTCTGGGGAGCACAATTATCAACTACTAAAAAAGGTCCTCCATATCTAAAAACTTCAAAACCTTTGTTAAAAAAAAAAATCTCATATAGAAAAAGTGAGGGGGCTTTATAGAAAAAGTGAGGGGAGGGGGCAGTGACCCCCTGATCCTCTGGCATCATCAGCCCTGGTATAATCTCAATTTTTCAATGCCAATCATGTTACCTTTTTTTATTATTTGTTAGACACAAAGAACATCAATATCAAACTAAACTCACTGAGATATGAATTTAAATTTGTGATTTGTTATAATCCGACATCTTCCTAAATGAACCAGTTCCCCGAAGGTAAAAAAAAAATTTTTTGAATTTTTATTTATTATATATTTTGGCACTATAACATTGATGCTAGAAGTTTCTTTGTTCATTTTTTTTTTAAGTGACGTACCCTAATATATATATATATATATATATATATATATATATATATATATATATATATATATATATATATATACATATATATATACATATATATATATATATATACATATATATATACATATATATATATATATATATATATATATATATATATATATATATATATATGTATATATATATATATATATATAGATATATATATATATATATATATATATATATATATATATATATATATATATATATATATATATATATATATATATATATATATATATATATATATATATATATATATATATATATATATATATATACTAGGGTGTCCCATTTTCAGGGTCACATTTTATTTTGACTGCTCTAAGCATTTTTCTGCTGCATATATGTGAGAAAATGAGATCTGTGAAGTTTTAAAGCTCTAACTTTATTTTTGTGACTACACAAGCCACCTTAAGTTTCAAAAATCATGATATTTGGGTGAAAAAAGCCTAATTTTACAGTGCTTATGTAGTCACAGTTTGAAAGATACATGCTAATCTTATGTTGAACCATGAACTATTAACCCTCATTAGTTAGAAAAAAATTGGGAGCAGTTTGGATAAAACCCGTAGTTAGGTTTGAAGTGAGTTCAAAAATACGCAGTTGACACAATTTATCCATTTTTATGCGGTTTGACACTGTTGACAAAATCAAACAAAATACTGATCTAATCATTATGAAATGGCTCTAAATCAATTTCCAAACTCTTTTCATACCTAATTAGACCAAAGAAAATTCAAAATGGGTTAAAAAGTACTAGTTACATGTTTACATTTATATATATATATATATATTATAATAGACATATTTTAACCACTAATTCTACAACATATTACCATTTTCTTCCACCCTTTCTTTTCTGGTCCACTGCTAGGAGAAGATCTTGCCTCAGCTCTTCATCATGGCTTCCATCAACAAAGTCCTGTATAAGCTTAGCATTCCTCTCTGCAGCATCATTAGCTACAGGAATGTTGGAGATAAAATCCTTGAACTTTGTATAGCCAGACAATCTGTTCCACATACTAGGTGGAATCTTCATCCATTCAAGCCTCTGGCTATCTATTTTTAAGATGTTAAATATCAAAATGGATTCTGAATCAACAAACTCAGACAACCTCGGCCCCTCTCCTTCTTTGTCAACGAACCTGATACATTAACCTTCTTATACATAATATTAAACATAAATGACAGAGGCTCCTTTTCCTTTAAATCATTTATCATCAGGATTCTTTCTGCAATTTCAGTCTTTTCCTCATCTGTCACTCCAGTAAACTAAATGGGATCAAATTTGGATGAAGATATGATGTATGGTTTGCAATGCTATCAAGAAATTTGGCTGCAAAATTAGGTCTGCTCTTCGTGTATGACTTCATCTCCCAGATTGCTTTTATTTCATGTCTTGGAGAAATTACAGTCAAATTACAGACTAGGGTAAGAACCACTTTGCATAATACAATGCTACAAACTCAGAGATGACCTAAACTTCTCTTTTTGTAGAAGCTGTGGAAACAATATCTGTCATTTGGCTCAGAATTTGCAGCTTCATGTAATATATAGCCTGTGCCATAAACCATATTAAATGTAATACAAAGATTAACTATGTTAAAGATAAATTTTTTTTTTCTTTAACATAGTTTAGAAATTTTAGCAGTAAAAAAAATTGTAAAACAGAGTGTTTTGTAATTTTTAAAAGAGTTAGAATTTGTTGAACTGTTTTTTTATCTAATAAAAAAAAATTTCACAAATGTTTTTTTAACACTTAATTACTGCCTAATGTTTTCCGCATAAGCTATTTTAAAAGACTTGATAATAACTTAATTAAAAAAAGTTTTTGCATAGCGTAAATAGCTTAATGCGAAGATAAAATTGCCATTTTGTACGCAAAATTCAAATGGCATAATGCTTCATAACAAGGCCTGTCTACATATTATTTACAATTTTTTTTTATGTTGGCATCCCATTTAATCATAATTTATGGTATCTTATTAACAAGAGAACATGTTACATACACTTTTATTCTTTATTTTATACAATTCCCTTTACTTTTTATAATGCAAAGAACTTATGCTAAAATTATATCCATAAATAAGTACTGGAGTTTGAAATTAAATTGGGTACCGAAACCATTTTATTAGTATCAATATTGACCTTGATATTTCAATGTTACTACCAGTCAGCCTCAGAACCATTAAACTGAGTTTTAAATCTGAAACCTCATAAGGAGATATTAGACAGAATTGGATAGCAACTATCAAGGAGATGCAAGCAAAAATTTATGAGTAGGGTCAAGAAGATTCAACATTTATCATGCTAGGCAGGAAACAATGTAACACAGGTTTACATCTACCCGAGCCTAATAGATAAAGAAAGGTGTGAGGCTGATCAACAAAAATACTCTGCTTGTCATTTAAGTCTTTGTCTATGAGGCCTTCTACAAAACAGTAGCTGGATGCAGTTAACATCTGCCCAAGATGAGTTATTTTATTAAGACACTATCTCTAGTCTTTATTCAACTGTGGGCTCCATGGCAGGGGAATTTCAGCTGAATGCATTTAACATTGCCCAAGATAAATATTTTTATCGGGACATCAACTCTAATGGACTAACCTACTCAACTATGAGCCCCAAGGCATTTATATATATATATATATATATATATATATATATATATATATATATATATATATATATATATACATATATATATATATATATATATATATATATATATATATATATATATATATATATATATATATATATATATATATAAAGTTACATTTATTAGCATTAGCGTTTTCGTTAAACAATATTATCAACAATGCCTGATATATATATATCAGGCCTTGTTACGAGATTTCGCTGCGTAGCGAAAACGCGTAACGCATTTCTAAGTAACTCAACTCATCAAATATATTTTGCATCGTTAGAAGTTATATTGCATCACTCGCGTCTTTTCAAGTACCGCATTGTAATTAAAGTTATTTTATTAACACGTTAAAAATCATACAAACAGTTTGTTTTTTTCTCACTATAACAAAAGTTACAAATAAAATCTAAGTTCTTATTTAAAAAATCATTTTTATTATTTTTTTCAAATATAAACTAAATTTTATTTTGAAAAAAATATTCTTTCATGAAACGTAAAATAATGTTTGTTTACTTTCTTATGATTTTACAGTTGGTTTTTGGTTATTTTATTAACTGTTAATAAATTTTTTCTTATTTAATTTGTGAACTCATTTTAATAATGTTTTTAAACAAGAAAGAGTTTTTTTTTGTTGTTTATCAGTTACCGATAACATATTCGTGATCATAATTTATTTTCATAAATTAAACGAACGTCATTAAAACTTTACATTATTGAATTAACAATAAACAAAATATTAATAAAATATTTACATCAAAATAAATCGTGCATTTTTTAAACTATTATGACTAAAAATAAATTTTATATTTAAAAGAAATTATATATTTAATTCCTTAAGATAAAACTTAAAACACTTAATTTTTTTTAACTAATTTTTAACAGCAACAAAAAAATTATTTAACAAACTGTTTCTTTAACAAAAAATCTATTAGTTTACAATTGCGGTTAAATGCTTTTAATTAGGACTTTATTTCTTCTGAATAAACGTCACGTTAACGACAATCAAAAGATATTTTAAATATTCAAAAAGATATAAGTTTTTGCGTAGCGCAAAACTGCTGAACGCGTAGGCAAATCGCCTTTTCGCAAGCAAAATGCAAGCTGCGTAACGCTTTTTAACAAGGCCTGATATCAGGCCTTGTTATGAGATTTTGTTGCGTAAGGAAAATGTGTATCATTAATAAATGTAACTTTAACATAGCTTTGATAATTATATTGTTAAAAGTTAAGTCATCAGCTCATTTTATCGTACTGGGTTGAAATTGAATTTAATTTAGATTTAATAAACCGTTTTTATTAATTATTATTCATTTAAACTAGTATATCTAAAATTCTGATAAAACCTAAATTTTGTAATTGTAAAATATTATATTTCCTTATAATTTATTTCTTAAAACAATCTTATTCTTAATATAATCTTGTTTCTTTATCACAATTTATTTTCTTATGTTATTGTTACATACTTAATGTTTTAACATATTTCAAATCAATTATAAACAATTTATACAGAGATTTTTGTTACCAATAAGATATTTGTGAACAAAATTTATATTCATAAATAAATTGTCAAAAGAATATAACTCGATATTTAATTAAAAAGAAACAAAAAATCTTAAATACATTTGTGAAAAGAATTCTTATAAACAAAAAAACTCCTTCTTTTTATAAAACAAAAAAATTAAGTTTTTTATTTGCTTTTACATATTTTAATCTACAATGAAGAGATTAATGTTTCACAATTTAACAAGAAAAAAGTTTCTTAATCTAATAAATATTGCTTAATAAAACGACATTTATATTTCTTTGGAACTATGTTTTACTAACAATTTTTTTCAAAACAAAAAATTACATGTGACTTGTTGATAATAAATAAGTGCGCAAGCTGAAAAAAGCTCATGTTATACAGGCATAGCAAGCTAAACGAGTTTATAATCTAATTTATAAATATTTGTTTAAAGTTTCGATTACCATAACTCTAGGACACCAAAATAACACAATGTAAAATAAATTTCAAGCTTTATTTATTAAAAATAATCCCATGTTCATCACCATGTTGCACTATAACTCCGAAAACACCAAAAGGGCTTTTTGAAGCATGCTACTAAAAATTATTTGAGGGTTCTTATATAAGTCATAATAGATGTTTTTAAGTCAGTTAGATTACACTTATCCGTTAAAAATATTTATAAGATCATAAAATATATCAAGGACACAAAAAAACACACACTGAAAAACACAAAAAAAGACACCAAGAAGGAAAGTTGTTAGTTTTCTAAAATAAACACATGGTCACAATATGTTTTTAAAATATCTTTTAATAACTGTAGGACACCAAAAAAGACACAGAAAAAAATATCCAGCTGTAAAAGTATTTTAAGATTATTATTACTATGTATAATATTTTGATTAAAAAAATATATAATTATTATTATAATGTATAATAATAATAATCTTAAAATATATTTAAAAATTAGACTTGAATAAAATGTATATACACGGCTGGGGCAAGAAGAAGACAAACTCAGTCTCTTAATTATATTAGATAATAGTTCATGTTTTCAAAATTGTCAAGCTTTATTCACTAATTTTTTTTTCTTAAATCCAAACTAACTAACAAATACTTGGACACTATAAATTATAGTGCAATGTAAACACTATAAATTATAGTATATGTCCCAGCATTTATTAGTTATTGGATGATTCCATAAAAGATACAATTGTGAAAGTTTGACTTAAAATTTTAACACAAAATTAAATTTTATGTCAAACTATCAATTTTTTTGTTAATATTTCAGAAACTGCTTCATGCGGCCTTGGTTTTTGCTCTAGCTGTGAACTATAATAATCACAAAATGTATTTAATTTGGTCACAATTTTGGCTGGCTTCTTAAAAATAAATAAAAGTAAAACAGGAAAAAAAAACAAATTAATTAATAAGACAGATATACTGTTCCCACTTTCTTTTCTTAATTACCTGCTTTAACACTGTTCAAAATAGTAAACTATAACACTAACACTTTTTCTTATATAATCAATCACTTCTTTTCTCTTTATAATCAATCACTTCTTTTCTCTTTATAATCAATCACTTCTTTTTTCTTTATAATCAATCACTTCTTTTCTCTTTACAATCAATCACTTCTTTTCTCTTTACAATCAATCACTTCTTTTCTCTTAGGCATTTACAGCTGAATATGTTCTACTAGTGACTAAACTTACTTGTTCCTGTTGTGAACTTTATAAAGACGATTCAATTGAGGAGTGAGTCAAATGAAAATATCCAGTCTTTTTCTTCCTTTAACAAAGACATAAGCTGTATGAAGGAAGATGGAATTATTGTTGAGCATAATGAAAATCAATACCATTTTAAAGTAAACATTGTCACTCATAGTTCGGACAGAAAGGCTTCAAATATTTATTAAGGTCTTGGAGGTTAATATACAAACAGTTCAAGATGGTTTCATCATAAACAGGGATGGTAATTTCATTCAACAAATATTTCTTGACTTAGTAAAAGAGGACAAAACCACTTTCAAAAAATAAAAAAAAATTATGAAATTCAACACAGTCAATGTTTGATCCATTCAGGTTTTACACGATTTGCTCAGAAGCTTTGATCAGTTATATAGTTATATTTAGTTGCGACAACTTGGCCACAGTTTTTTAGATGATTTGAGAGCATTTAAATTTATGTGTGTTTCCATGTATGTTCAAAACTTTTTGACACGCTAAAACAATTAAATTCGTAAATAATCTTTTGCAATCAAATATTGGCAAAGCGACATTAAACTAAACGGTAATTTACTTTTAATAATTGATTAAAAAAGAAATTTTTTTATTTTTTAAATTATAAAAAGTTAAGTAAGTTTTATTAATAATTATAATAAATAATTATAAAAATAATAACAGGCCTCGGCCTGTTATTATTTATATAATTATGTAAACGGTTTACATGAGCATTTATGGCTCTCGCAAAAGTATAATTTTTTCTCTCAAAATAATTGTCATAGTAACATAAAAAACATAGTCATTTTAATAATTATTTTAATAACTTTTAAAATGCCTGCATTCTATTACAATAAGAATAAATAAAACTTTTTTTATAAGCAGTAAAAATAACGCTCGTCTAAATAATTTTTTCATGCTGCTATAAATGACACTTGTTATGTATATATTCTTGTAATATTAACATTACAAAAATATGCTTGACATGGCTTGACATGAATCGACGCATGACAAATCTACGCATATGCAAACTTTTGTTAAAAAAAAGACAAAAAAATGGGCGTCATGTTTCTAGGTGTTTTTGCATATGCATATGCTTATGTTTGCTTAAACTTTTTAAAAACATGCCCTTTACTTCAGCAATATTTTTTCCAAATAATTATGCGATTGATAGTTTTAATTCAGATAAACTGATTTAATTCAGATAGCTTTAATTCAGATAAAACCCAATTTTTTTCAGCCATTTGTTATTGTAATAATTTGGAACTACGTTTATTTATAAACAGTAATGTACTCAATGAGTCATCTAGCCTTCTTCTAGGGTTAACTTTTACTTCTGATCTTTCTGGGAAACCATATATCAAATCCATTGGGAAATTAGCATCTGCTAAGGTTGCTTCTCTTTATTGAGCTTGACACTTTCTTACTCTGGATTCTATTTTTTATCTCTGTAAATCTTAAATCTGTCCTTGTATGGAATACTGTTGCTATATTTGCGGTAGATCTTCCAATGATGCCTTATCCCTAGACAAGGTGCAAGAAAGCATTGTAAACATAGTTGGACCTGCTCTTGTATCCAACCTCCAACCATCGTCACATCGTCGTAATGTTGCTTCTCTTTCTCTTATAAAACTAAAATTTTGTATTTAATAATTAATTTTTTAAATGAATAAACAGATAGCTCGCGCTATAGCCAAAAGCTGTTTAGAGTAGCAGCTCGTAAGGCTCACCATGTTTGTTTTAGGAGAGCTTTTTGCCATTCTGTCACTCATTTACTCCTGCCAAGGCCTGTAATAATATAGAATAATTTTTTATTTTTTAAATGTACATCTTTTAAAAATGTTTGTACAATTGATCTTATAAAAATAAGTAACTTTTAACAACAACTGCGTTGTCAATAAAATTAAATATGTCTGGCGCATTGATGGTGATGATGATGTTTTCTGGCGCAGTGATGGTGATGATGATGATGATGATAAAATCATGATGATCATGATGGTAAAGATAATTATGATGATCATGTTGATCATAATGATGTGTATACATGCATATATATATATATAAAATATAACATAAGAGAATAAAAAAAAATACTTGAAGGTGTATAATTGTTTATGCAGCCCTGGTCGCAAACCCAGGCCCAGCTATATTTTATCAAACCTGGCCCGGCTGCAGTCAAATTTCTACCTCGGTTGCTTACTATACTCCATTAAATTAAAAACCTGCCAATGAAGTTAAATTTAGTATAAAAATCTATAAAAAAATATAAATCCAGTAAAAAAAAAATTATTAACTCTTTGCTTTCAACTTTGAAGTTTAGAGGCTAATTCCACTGCCAAAACACAAGCATGAAAAATTTACACCCAATTTTTGACAAAATTGAATGGATGCATTTTGATGGATGACAAGACTTACATAAAATGTGACTTTTGTCAACTTCCTGGGGACAAAAATTATACTTCAGTTGTTCATAGAAGTGTAAGCAACAAGTATAAATACAAACTTGTGGACAAATTTGGCAATTTATAGTTGTGGAAAAAAAAGAGTAGGGCTTTTGTAATGTCATCAACTTTGACATTGAAAATTTATGTTTAAAGTGCCTTCAAAAGTGACTTTTACCACTCATTCAATCAAATGCTAGACCTTGTTTGTTTTGACCTGACTTAGCTTTGTGCCACTTTACTAAAAAAACTTTGGAAAGGTATAAATTGAGAAAGGTTAAAAGCTCAATCAAAAGAGTTGCTCACAATTTCGGCCCATCAAAAAATATTGAGGTTTTGGCAAAGGGTATTTGTATAAAACAGGCAATACTATTAATTCAGTACATAAACTGCTGAAAGCAGGGTTAACCATTATCAAAAAAATGACAATAACAATTGTGCAGAAATTAATGGGCACCATTACCAGTAATGTATGATTATATTTTAGAAATAAAGGAAAATTTATGATACTAAAAGTATAAAAGCTTTTTAACCTATCCTCTATTTTAAAGTAACCCATAACTTAATTGCAACCTTGCTTGAAATTGCTTGCAACCTTGTTGGAAGTTATTTAGAGAGTAAAAAATTATAATATTTAAAGAATTATAAATTTTTTTCTAGCCCTGCTATAAACCCCTGCTAAATCCTATAATTTATAATTTTCTTATTTTTAGTTGGGTTTGGCCTTGGTCACTTCCTATCTAGCTATAGCATAATTGATTTCCTTCTCTTGTTGCTCACTCCTACTTATCCTCCCAGTTATCAACATTAATTTTGGGTCCATATGACCCAAAATATTAAGTTAAGTTATGCTATTGGTTATTAAAAAAAGCATCGGGTAATAATAGAAATAAAAAAAGAAATTTTTTATTCATTTAATATTTTCTTGTCACAAAAATGTTTTTATACCGCTGTGATTTAGCAAAAGAATGTGTGTTACAGTATTACCATGAAATTAGGTTTAATAAATTTATTTAAAGAAATTATGCTTCATCATTTTAAAGTACATCTACATTTAAGCAACATCTTTGTTGTGTTAAATATTATGTGTTTTATAAAAATAAATTGTAGAACCTTTTTTATTTTTTAATTGTAATAAATTCGTTTTTTTTTTTATGATTGAACTTTTTATCTAACTGCATTTAAATAAAGATTTCAAAAGTCTTTAACTATATAAAAAAAGTATTTTAGGCTAAAATTAAATGTGGCATAATAGTGATTTATACATGGAAATTAAAATTTCCTCTGGAAAGTACCTTACTTAATAATTCTTCACACTGCGGCCAAGCAATGAATAATTTCCTACTGCCCAAGCAATGAATAATTTCCTACTGCTAAGCGCCATACATTTTAATTTTTTCTCACTCAATATTATTATTTTTTAACATTTATTAATTAACCTTATTTTTTTTTAATAATGTTGTAGTAAAAATTCTTATAATAGATATAACTAATAGTTATGGTTTATATAGAAATGATAACTATAATTAACTTTTATAAGTTTATTAAAGGTATTAATTTCAAGTTTACACAACTATCGTTTAGATTCTTTAAATTCATCAGTAGTTACTTGCAGATGTAATGTCAAGAAAGGTATACATTAAATTATAATCATTATATTAATGATGATGATGTAATTATTAATTATGATGATGATGATGATGATGATGATGATGATGATGATGATGATGATGATGATGATGATGATGATGATGATGATGATGATGTAATTATTAATTATGATGATGATGATAATGATGATGATAACAGCTCTTGGAGTTAGGGTCAGCATTTAACAATGCTGACTGTTGACCTAGAAGTGTTTGAGGTCAGCAAGATTATAGCTGACCTTGCTTTTATGTTTTATGGTAAAACTTTTTATCAAATTTCTTTTGCCAACTTGATGCTGACTTCTACCAGATTAATGTCAGCAAATTATTGCCAACCTCATTTTTTCCTAGTTCTGAGGGCTGTGATGATCATGATCATGATCATGATGATCATGATGATCATGATTATTATGATGATCATGATGATGATGATCACGATGATCATGATGATCATGATGATCATGATGATATTGATGATATAATTATGATGATGATTTAAATTATTATTTTTAGATATATCTGAAATATGTACAGCACTTAAAAGTTATTATCTTACAAATTATGGGAAAATTAATGAAATTCAACCACCATTAAAATCACCCGCAAATGTTGATCTAATGAATAAATTTGTTGATCTATGTATCATTGATGCAGTTAATACTCAAAGAGATGCTATTTATATTGTTGAACGAAAGAAATTTCTTGAGAAGCAATTGCATTATACACCCATTCCATATAATGAAATATTTATAAAAGAAAAGTCTGTAATATTATTATCTGGAATAGCTGGTATTGGGAAAACATGGTTGCTTAGAAAACGTTTGCTTGATTGGTCAAATGATCAAATTTGGAAAAATTTCAAACTTGTGTTTTATTTGGAATGCAGGAGGCTCAATCAATATCAAAATATTTCTAATATTAATGAATTACTAAACGTTTTCTACGAAGATATTGTAAATGATTTTAATATTAGTTATCATCCTGCACTGTTTATAATTGATGGATTAGATGAGTTTAAATATTTAAATGAGTTAATAAATCACAGTTTGAGTTGTAATTATCCAATTGGTAATGCTTTAACAGAAATTCAAAAATACAAATATGTAGTTGCTGGTAGAGTTTATGCAATTGATCAATACCAAAGTATATCGACAGAGCATAGTGACAAGTTAACCATTCAAATAATGGGATTTAATGAAAATGGAATAAATAATTACATAGAAAATAATGTTTTAGAAGAAAGAAAAGATGTTGTGAAAGCAACATTAAAGGAATCTCCTATTGCAAAATCCATGTCATCTGTTCCATTTTATTTATCTTCTATGTGTAAGATTATTAGTGACTCAAAAAATGTAAATTTAAATTCTTTTTTAACAATGACAGATTTGTATGCAAATATTTTTCTATACTTTTTGCAAAAAGACATCTTCAAAAAGAATGAATTGATTTATCAGATAATGGAAAACGATTTCAATAAAAAATATGTTTTAAATATTTGTAAAATTGCATATCAATTGTTTGTTGAAAATAAAGTAATTTTTTCTAAAGAAGATATTCTAAAGAAGATATTTATCATTGACTTTGATGAAAGTAACGACAATTTTTTTGGATTTATAGAAAGGATTGAAACAAATCTAGGTTATTACTATCAATTTGCACATCTAACATTAATGGAGTTTTGTGCATCTGTATATGCATATAACTGTTTAAGTAGTGAAGAGATTATGGCTGATAAAAGGTTGGAGAGTTGTTTATCAATGATTTGTGGATTAACCAATAAAAACCAAAATACTTTATTAAAATTTCTTGTTAATCTGATTCCTTCAAAGCAATCTTCTAAAGAATCTTTATTTTTGTTTTCTATTTTAGGTAAGTCCTTAATGCTTTGTTGCATTATTTTAAGTCATTTTAAATAAAGATACAGGTGTTTAAAGTATATTATAATATTGAAATTATATTGAAAGTATTTTCTGTTAATAAAATTTTGTTTTCTGTTAATTTTCATTAAAATATATATATAGAATAAAAAGTTCATCTAACATTATTTAGATAAGTTTTGACATAATTTGTATCATTATTTTGCTAAATGATTGAATCTATTCTTTTATATTTAGTATGTTTAACAATATTTGGATTTCTCAAAATAATAGACTATTCTTTTTTTTTGGTATAATCAAATATAATTAGTTTTTCATAATTTAGATTTTTTTAGATTTTTTTTTTAGGAAATAAAACATTTAAAAATATGTAAGTTGTTTGGCACAAGTCTATATCTGCAAATACTGTTTCTTTAAATATTTTTCTTTTAGTATGTAGTGTAAAACAAAGCATGAATTAAATGCTTTTATATCTCATGAATAAAATATTGATTTTCATCAAACATAAAATAATTTTAAATAAAGTAACCAATTGTCTTGAAAGACAAGTTTAAGGCATTCCTTTAATAACTATTATGTCTATAAAAGTCATTAAAATTTAAACAGCCAAAAAAATACAGTAAGAATGTATGTTTTAAGCAAATTTCCTAATTGTTTGTTTTTCAGAAACATTTATTACGTGTTTATTTTAACATTACGCGGAATAAACATTTTATCATGTTTATTCTGGGTAGTTATGCTGAGTGCACTTTCTGTAAACTTAGGGGTCGTCCATAAATTATGTACGCCAAAAATTTTGAATTTGGGCACCCCTCCCCCCTGATGTCGTGTGTACTTTTAAGTCCCCACCCTTAAAAAAGTACGTACGTTTTTCAAATACTAACTTTTTTTTTTTAATTAAAAAGTTTATTGAAAAAAAAAAGGTGGAGGAGGTGGTCATTTTTTGGGGTCATATAAAGTATCTATCTTAGATACTTTATATGACCCCAAAGCGTTTTGTTTGTGGCACAGGATCCCAATTTAAAAAAGGTCTTCAAATATATACAAATTTATCAATATGTTTGCTTGGCTGAGAGGCTAATGTTATGTACTTAGTCAGTAGAGACTGATTCCTGATAATGTCCTGTTATACTTTTTTTGTTTTAATAACGAATCAAATAAAAATAAACTATACTTAAGGCAGACATTTTTTTCAGGCACCCCTCTTAAGTAAGTCCGTAAAAAATCAGTTTTATGCGAGATCATTAGTATTGAAAACAAAGCCTTAAACCCAGTGCCGAAGGTAGGCTACCCATACCCCTTAATTGGAAGGAGGGGGCAGCAAATTTTTTGCCCTTTTGCTAATTTTTTGCCCTTTTGCTAATTTTAGGAGCTTTTTTTTTTTAGCAAAAACTAGAATTTGGAAGATTTTGAGACCCTAATGACATGTTTTTTTTGGGGGGCCTCCACAGGATTTTTTGATGTTGTAGATAGGACATATTCACACATTGTGTGTAAATGTACCCTAAAAAACTTAGAGATACATTTCCTGCTATATATTGAAAAATACAAGTCTAATTTATATACTTTTGTTGTGTGCTTATGACTAAGTTGTTCCTTATGAACTCTTGTTGGTTTTTGATCTAATATCCATAAATTGAAACCTCATATTCGTTTCTGCAAAATATAAATAATTACTCTTTTATAAAATTTTCTTCGATTGATGGAAATTTTTGATTAGTTGTCTGATAAATAGGTTCAATAAAAAGATATGCTAAAAACAAGAGCAAAGAAAAGAAAGTTTTACAAATTAGAAAAAGATTTTCTAAATAATTCCAATGCTTTACAACAAACTGTTTTGTCTCCACATTCACCAAGCAATGTAAGTGGATCGGCATCTGGAAAAAAAATAAACTTGTCTCGTTTAGATGTAGAAAACTTTGATTATATAGAAAAAAAGTGTAATATAATTATGAACTCAAATTTATTTTCAAGTTTGTTGAAAACGATTGGAAGATCCCCAGAATGTTATTCGTCAATCAATATTGTACACAACATTAATAAAAAAGAGGGTCTTTATCACACTTAATCCTAATTTCTTGTCAAGATTGTACTTGGGCGATGAACTTTTTAACTTCGAAATCAATAGAAAATAAAAATGAAGTAATCAAAGATAAAAAATGAAAGAAATTAACTTACATGTTGTGTTTTTTGAAAAATGGGGCAAGGATACACAACAATTAATACTTTTTGTCGTTTAATGAATATGCCTCCTGGTACAACTAAACGTGGTTACCATAACATTGATAACAAACTTCATCTTGCTTATATTGAAACCTCTAGCGAGAGTACAAAAAAAGCCTCAGAGAACATACATAGGGAAAAACTTGGTGAAAATTATGATGAATCATCAATTGTCAATATTGCTGTTAGTTTAGATGGTTCATGGCAGCGCAGAGGATACTCCTCAACAAATGGTATAGTCACAGCAATATCTCATGGAAAGTGTATTGATGTTGCTGTCCAGACAAAAAGTTGTTACCCCTCCAAGATATGGTTAAGAAGAAAAGGTACTCCGGCTTATGAAAACTGGAAGATCACACATAACTGCAAGATCAATCATAAGGGTAGCTCAGGAAGTACGGAGTCTGTAGGCACTGTACAAATATTCAAGCGATTTATCAAGGAGCCTAAATTCAAGTACATAACATACATTGGAGATGGAGATACCAAGTATTATATGCAAGTTTGTGTTGCAAATCCATACCCAGGAGAAATTATTGAGAAAGCAAAATGCATTGGACATGTTCAGAAGAGAGTTGGGGCAAGACTAGAAATGTTGCAAGATCGTTACAAAGGTTATAGATTACCAGATGGAAAATACATTAACTGATAAATGGATAAATTCTCTTTAAAACTAATATGGAATAGCAATACGCCAAAATATTGATAGTCTATATGGGATGAAAAAGGCTGTTGCTGCAGTAGTTTTTCACTGCGCACAATCTGACAACTTAGAGCAATAACACCGTTTTTTCCCTAAAGGTTCAAGTTCATCCCAAAAGCTATAATTGAGCTTATTAAACCAATTTTTTCTTACGAAGATCTTGGCAGTGATGAATCGCTCAAGAAATGTTTACATGGCCAAACTCAAAATGTCAATGAATCACTAAATGGAATGGTCTGGACTCATGCACCCACAAGAGTACATGTGGAAAGAACAGTTGTTGAGATTGCTTTGACCTCTGCAATAATTAGCTTCATTAATGGTGTTCAGGGTTTACTACCAGTATTTTACAACAAAAAACAGGAGGAAAAAGCTAAGAGCTATTAAAAAAGCCTTTATTAACCAACATAGCAAAGCAGAAGGTGTTACATACAACAGTGGTGGTTTTAGTAGGTTTTATTGTAATTTTTCAAATTTTTAGCAATTTTTCTTGAGTGTATTTTGATGTGCTGAACCAAAGAAAGTTAACTTTTTTTTTAATCTTAAAGTATTAAAATTTGAATTTTAGCAAGCTGTACTTATACTTTTTTCTTTTTATTGATAAAATCTAATGATTTTAAAGTTATTAAACGTTGTTTATTGTATAATTTTTAATTCAGCACATTTTTTGAACACATATAAAACTGCTTATAAAGTTTGGTTTGTAGAACATGTATGGTTCTCAAGATATTCTTGTTTAAAAAAGGTCCATTTTTTTGCCTAAATTTTGCCAATTTATGTGCATAATTCTTGAGCAGGGGGGTAAAAAAAGTTAATTGTGTTACTTTTTGAAATGATTTAATCTAACACTTTCAGAAAATCATAAATGTTTCTCATATAACATCAAGTTTTAAATTTTTTTCCTCTTAAAGGGTACTACCACCTTAAGTGTGTTCGCTTGCCCTCCCCCCCCCCTCTCTCTCTCTCTCTCTCCCTGCCATGAGGGCACTAATGTAATAAAATTTCAACTTTAATATCTAAAACTAATTTTAAATTTATTGACAGATTTTCAATTTCATTGAAAAATATTGTAAATTACAAAAGTTATAACTATGCAAAATTTACAGCCCCTCTTTTTTTTTTTTTTTTGGGAGGGGGGTCAGAAAATTTGTGCTTATGCATGTGTGTGCTTAGAGGGAAACTATACCCTCTACTCTCTATACCATACATCTTTTTATGTTGGAAAACTAGGATCTTTAGTCTGAATTTTAACTTTTCTATTGATTAGCTGGTTAATTGTGATAAATTAGAAAATCGAAGTACGTACTTTTAATTTGAACCCTCCCTCTTCCCCCCCATACGCTTTCGTACGCTTCTTGAAGACCTTCCCCCTATGAGCGTACGTACTTTATGGATGACCCCTTAATGAAGCTAATGATCTTGTTATCATCAGTTTACTGGGTTCATACTGTACCCAGAAAACCGGGAAAATATCAGGGTTTTTTTCTAATTAGGGAATTCTGATAGGGAAGTTACCCATTTTATAATTAAGCTATTATGTTCTTTTGGTGATTAAAAAATATCCCATAGTGTTTTATATAAAGGCGTGTGATCACACACGATTATATATATATATATATATATATATATATATATATATATATATATATATATATATATATATATATATATATATATATATATATATATATATATATATATATATATATATATATATATATATATATATATATATATATATATATATATATAATCGTGTGTGATCACGCGCCTTTATATAAAACACTATGGGATATCTATATACACGCAAAATAGATAATTGTATAGTAATAATACAAATGCTCCTGTACGTTTAAGAGTGCTCAATATTATTAAATAATAGATATTGAGCATAAATGTATATATAAATGTATATGTATATATATATATATATATATATATATATATATATGTATATATATATAAATATATATATATATATATATATATATATATATATATATATATATATATATATATATATATATTTCCCTATGGTTCTGGGGGATCGATATAAATATATATATATTTTTTTTATATAGATATATAGATATATATATATATATAGTATATATATATATATATATATATATATATATATATATATATTTATATATATATGTATATAATACAAATAAAAACAACCTTTGATGGAACTTTGAGTTTCATGCTTTTCAGCAATCATTAGCCATTGTGATACACAATGGCTGATGATTGCCGAAAAGCATGAGACTCAGAGTTCCATCAAAAGTTGTTTTTATTCGTTTTATATATATATATATATATATATATATATATATATATATATATATATATATAAATATTTATATTTATGTATATATATATATATATATATATATATATATATATATATATATATATGTATAATATAAATATAAATATATATCGATCCCCCAGAACCATAGGGAAACAAGTCCGAAGTTTCCAAAAATCAATTTATGTTGACAATACTTTAAAAGACACTCATAACTTTCAGTTCCACACAGGACCAACTCTCCTTCGCATATAACTGTTAAAGGCGAATGAGAGTTGGTTCTGTGTGGAACTAAAAGTTATGATTGTTTTTAATGTATTGCCAACATAATTCACTTTTCGAAATTTCGGACTTGTTTCCCAATGGTTCTGGGGGATCAATATATATATATATATATATATATATATATATATGTATATATATATATATATATATATATATATATATATATATATATATTTAAACAACTTTAAAAAGTATTCTACACAATAGAGTGCTCAATGTTCTTAAAAGAACAGAGCAATTATATTAGTAGTAGAAAATCACTTAACAAAAATTTTTTTCATTTAACACTGTGTTTCATCAACAAAGGTTTCTGATGAATCTTTGTTGATGAAACACAGTGTTAAATGGAAAAAATTTTTGTTAAGTGATTTTCTACTACTAATATATATATATATATATATATATATATATATATATATATATATATATATATATATATATATATATATATATATATATATATATATATATATATATATATATATATATTTTTTTTTTTGAAAGATGACATCTTGTATGAGAGTATATTATATATTATTTTAAAAACATCAAGAAATACAGTTTCTCTCAATACAAATAATATTATTTTATAAGAAATTTTCGCTGGGTTATAGATACCAGCATCATCAGCTTGTAAAATGTTACAATAATTTTTAATCGTTATAGTTTATATAAAATTGTTACTATTGACGTCAGCGGTTGAATGGCTTCTTTTGATTTTTAAATTTTAAAAATGGCGTCCAAAACATAGTTTTTACATATTGGCCTTCATCAAGGTTAATTCCGCCGTTTCGCGCAGAGCACATGTTGTTTTGTATTTCTAACGCCTCTCTAATTTTTCTTTCAAACTTTTTATTTTCTACTTTTAACGTTCTTGTTTTTTCCCAAATAATATTTTCTTTGCAAAAGGTTTTATGATATGCTAATGCAGATTGATTAGGCTTGTTTTCATTAATGCTCTTCTGATGTTGATGCATCCGCGTACTTACCTGCATTTTTGTTTCACCTATGTAGACTTTGGAGCAGTTGCATTTTATTATATATACGTTCCAGGTTGGCTGTTACTTTATTATATATAACTAAAAAGATAAACATGCAAAACTATTAATGAAAGACATACAAATAATGAATATATATAAAATCAATAATTACCAACAATAAAGAAATAAAAAACAATGAAACCATTGCTATATACCCGTTTGACAAAGGAACAGGTTTTGTAAGAATTGAACATTCTAAAGCTTTAGAAAAAATCCGTGAACAATTTGGTCCGACAAAAATTATTAGTGAAGACCCTACTGCCAGTTACGCGGCAAAAATTAGAAGATTTCTTTCAAAACTAAATAAAAAACAGCGTTTTTCTAAAGAGGAATACGAAAAAATATATCCCAGTGATCCTATCCCACCTCGAATGTATGGAGTAATAAAAGCTCATAAACCGGAAAAATCGTACCCTATGAGAATAATTATCTCTACCATTGGCACACCAAACCACGGAATATCAGAATTCTTAGTTAAGATAATACAACCAATCTTAAATGAAAATCCGACACAATTAAAAAACTCTTTTGACTTTATAAAAAAAGTTGAAAATTGGAATGTCGCCAACAATGATATTCAAGTATCTTATGATGTTGTAAATTTGTACCCGTCAATTCCATTAAAAGAAGCCACCGTTATACTTTTAGAACAATTAAGTAACAATTTATCATATAAAAACTTAACAAAACTAAGTATACCTGAAATAAAGCAACTCATAGAACTTTGCTTATATTAAGTTTGCTTTTGCATTTATCTTATATTTTTTGATTAATTTTAGTTATGGTGCTCAGAATTGCACAAAACGATATACAACTGGTACAGATATATTATTTCCTGGATAATTATTTTTATTTACTACAAAAGCAATATATAAATAGTTTTAAAGAATTAATATAGTAATTACTATATTTATTTTTTATCAGAATCCCTTAAAAATATATTCTATATATTTTCAATATATGGAATTTTCCAGAAAAATTTAAAATCTCATTTCTAAATTTTTAAGTAAAATTTGTTAATTCTGTAAAATTTGATATAATCTTTAACTATTTTAATTTGAAGTTTAAATGTTAGATATTAGACTTTCGTTCACATAAATAAAATATAAATCATTACAGATTGTGGTTTCCAAAGGAGTACCTAGGGCTTTTTAAAATAAAAAATAGTTTTATTTACAGATTTATAAACAAAACATAACAATTTTCAATAGTTTTTAATTCTATTCAAGTCAATATTGAACAAATATGTCATCTGATAAATCTAAAAAAAGTAATTGCATTAAAAAAAGGAAAAATACATCAAATTGATTGGAAATCAATTTATTTATTCATAATAACAAAACAAAAAAAATATAAAAAAGTTTACGAAAAAAATTCAACTACACCTGCATCATAAATTGACAGTTTAGATTAACCAAATACAAAAATACTAATTTTCTCACAGTTTTCTCTCCTAATATTGTACATTCTACAGGATCCACACTCACTATTAAAAAAAAAAAAAAAAGGGTTGAGCTTTTGGCCTAAATTTTTGCCCACACCTTATGAGTTTTATCCTCCCTCCCCAAGACCCAGAAGGCTACTACAGACGAGCAGGCTACTTAAATGTGGTTATAACCCTCTATCAACTCTATAACTCCGAAACACGAAACTTGACGAACAAGGCCGCTGCGCAGAGAAACGAGTTGAGCGCGGTACTACCAGGGACGTGGTGGGGATCGAACTTGGAACCTCTCGCTTATGAAGCGAGAGCTCTACCACTGCACTTTAACAGTAGACAAGCGAAAAGTAAAGTAACAAACAGTAACCAAAGTAAATTTATGATAGTTATTAGAGCACCAAATGAAAACTAAAGAAATAAAAAAGATAATAAAGATAAGATAATAAAGGTAAAATTATATAAACAAACAAACAAAAAAATAAATAAAAAAAGCACATAGTAAAATGTTTATTTTTATTAGAAATAGGATCCTTTTAATTAAAAACAATTATATTTTCATGAACAGATAAAGACATCAAAAAGTACTTACACTGTAAAAAAAATTTTACATTCAAATTACTTATTCGATACCCCCTTATTCAGTGATAATTGTTAATTATTATGAAAATTATTAACTGCAATTTGATGTATTCACAAAATCTTAACTGAAAATAAAATGTTATTTTGACATGGAGAATCATCAATACTGTCACAGCAGCAAATCGTATTAATATTTTGCATGTTCTGCTAAAATTTTGATGGTGTTAGTGTAGAAGCAGAAGTTATATTTTTGTTAACAAAATATGTTTATAAACATAACTTGATATTGAAAAAAAGGAAATAAAATTAGTAGTTTTTTACAAATTTATATATTTACAAGCAAAATTTAACAAAAAAGATTGATAAAAATATACATATTAAACTAAAAACATTACCTACATCTTCTATTTGTAGATCTAGTTGTATATTTTACCCTGCCCACTCTAACTCCACCCTGCCCACTCTAACTCCAATTTGCTCTTAATAAAGATAATCCCTTTCCCTTTAATGAAATAAAGTAAATATTTTCCCCTATTATGGGCCCACACCCTGTATGCACTATAGGATGTGGGATAGATATATAGATAAGGGTAATTTCTATAAATGATAGCTGAAATAGCTGAATGATATTTTAGTTGCATACTTAACTATAAAAACTTCAAATCATTTATTTACCAGTTACAGATAAGGGTGGTGCAGCAGCGATTGTTGCTGAGATTGTTACAACCTAATTGGCTAAAATAAATATTAAAAAAAATACAGGTAATCAAAAATTAAATATAATTTAAAGCAATCAAACCATTAGTAAAATATCTCATAAAACAGAATAACATATTAAAAATATGTTATTCCTTTTTATGAAAATATTAAATTTTTTCAAAATTAATTTTAAAGATGAAGATAAATTAGAAATTAAAACCAACAATGTAATAAGCTATGTTACTAAAATTAAAATAACAATTAAATATCGTTATTCCATTTTAAACATTTTGTACAAAATGTTAAATTAGAAACTAAAAAAAAAAACATATGTAAATTTTTTAAGAAGTAAATTCAAAAGATTCTTTATAAGTAAATTTAACTTTATAAAATCTAACTATCATCATCAAACAATAACATTGTAAGTAATTAGATTCATATAAAACATGATTGAATATCCACCATAAAATTATTTAAAACCAATAAGAAATAAAAAGTAACTTGCTTACTTTTAAAACATGGTCATCTTTAGCTTTTATATAATTAACAGCCTGTCAAGATACAATTTTAATACATTACCTACAAAACATTAAAAAATTAAATTTTAGAAACTTTAAAAACAGATTAAAACATTAAAAAGCGCATACTATTTATAAATAAAAGTATATTCAAAAATTTATGATAATAATTTATAAAATTATTTATGATAATGATAATAGAAGATTGAACAATATTTCATTTGCTGTTTCTCGTGCATTATCAGTTAAAGTCGTCTGAGTTGACTTTTTATTATTTTTAAAAATTTTGATTTACATAAAATGGTGTATTGTAAATATTAAATTCAAATTTTCAATTATGTTCTTAATAAAAAAACCTATTTTTTAAACCCCCGTTACTGTTTAAAAAAAGTAAAGGTCGCAGCGTGGCAAGTTCAAATCAGCGGCTTACTTTTTAATTTTTGGTACTAAAAAAGCAAAGCAAGACAACTTTATAGTTCTATAGATTTTATATTATATGTTATATACTTATTTTCCTTGCACAAACTCAACTTAGTCGTAGAAAACGTGAAATGTAAAACTAAAATGACATAAGTATCTCAATCATGACACATACGCAACAAACTTCCCCCCATTTTTTGATATTTTCAAAATTTTCAGCTTTTTTTAAAAATTTTTTGTTTGTTAAATGTTATAATATTGTTACATATCTTTGTATAAAATCTCTAAAAAACTTCGAGTATTTTGTATTTGAAAATATCCAATCTTTTCAAATACAAAATTCTCTTGGAGTTTAAAACGTTTGTTGACGTTTTCTTATAAAACCAAGTACTGCAACTCTTTCTTGCCATTTCCTCGGTTGCAATGGCTGCCAAGGGTTTCGTGTCAAACATGCTCAAACTACTACTATTAAGTTTGCCAATAATATATAGAGATAGTACCAGTTGTACATTTGTATGAGATCTCCTTGTATTCTTCGTTATTTTAAAGATGTCAATTTTTTCTAGTCTTTCGTTGTATAATAGATGATATAGCTCAGGTACAGATTTCATTACTTGTTTTTGATTTTTTTCTAATATGTTTATATCTTTTTCAAGATAAGGACTCCATACCTGTATTACAAATTCTAAATGTGGGCGTATTTAACTACAATACAGCAATTTTATAAATTCGCTATCTTTATACTTAAATGATTTGCATATTATACCAAATTTATATTTTGCAATAGATGATGCAATTTTAATTTGTGGTTCCTATTTTAAGTCATTTGAATTTAATACGCCTGTCCATCCGTTTCATTATTAAATTCAGCTATTACTTTAAAATCATCTGCATACAACAACAGTTGGTTTGTAAGTTGACTTGAAAGATCATTGACTTATATTAAAAATGCCATTGGACCAAGCACAGAACCTTGTGGTACACCGCTTACTATGTCCACACATGATGATACACTTTCTCCAAGTACAACTCTTTGCTTCTTATTAGTTAAAAAAGAAATTATTCACTTCAATGACAGACGTAAAGCCATATGCTTCAAGTTTTAGTGCTAATCTACTATGTAAAACTTGGCTATCAGCGCCAATCTCCTCAAATACCTAAACACGGCTCCTTTATTATCCAATTCTTTTTCATTAATATCAAGTTTGTTTGACTCTGTTATGCCAAATATAACAACATTTTTTTTGTAATGTTTTATATCATTTCGCTTAACTATCATTGCACTAATAACATCAACTGCCGGAATATTAGGTTTGTTTGCCATTTTAAAAAGGCTACTAAAACTTTATATTGGATTTTCTTCTGACATTGTAGAATTTTTTTCTAAATTCTTGACCTTTTTCTTTAATGCATTGTTTTCAACTTTAACTAAACTTAATTTAATCTTCAAAATTTTAATCTTCTCTGATGTTCTTTGATCTTCTTGCAATTTCTCTACTTTTTCGACTCGTTTCATTAACTCAGCAATTTCAGTTTTTTGAACCATTTTTTTGAACCAACTAAATACAAAATATATGTTTCCAGATTTTTATTTGAACAGTTAATACACGTCCAATAACTATGTAACGTGCGTGCTTCTTTTGTATGTGCATGCGTGCTTCTTGTTTTTTAATAGTTAATCTTAAACTTTTATATATTTTTTATACTTGATGTTGATAATCCGCAAATAAAAAATATTATTTACTGTGGTTGTGATTGATGTGTATTGTGAAAATACTTCTGCACTTTAACCACATGTTTAATGACATCTGGGTGTGTTACTTCCTTTTCTAAAAGATTTAAATAATGTGCAAAACACCCATATAATTCCATATAATAAAAGATTTGTATAAATTTCTTTGTATAAATCTCTTTTTTTTTTTTTCATCTTATTTTCATTATTTGTTACCACAGTGAATACTTCTTTGTTGTGGGTTTCCTTAAGATCTTCAATGACATTACAAAAATTATGGAACAATACTGAGTTGTTATTTTATTTAATGCACAATCAGTTATGCATAAAGTTTAGACTTTAATCCATCATATGCACTGTAAGCAATAATCAGATCATTAGTAACACAACTTTATCCATCTCACATAATCGTTTTCTCATATTTGGTAAGTTGATCCAGTGCCATGGCTAATGGATCAACTTACCCAATAAGAGAACCCCCTCCCCTTCCATCAAAAAAAAAAAAAAACTTGTCATTAGGGCCCTAAGTTATTTTTTAGTTTCTATCATTACTCCTTAGTGTGTGTGTTTGATCTTGTATGTCTTTGGTGCATTTAGGTACATGGAATAAACAACCATAATTAATATAACTAAAGCCTTATTAAATAAAATTTCCAGTAAAAAAGTAAAATCTGATTGATTGAATTTAGTTTAATAAATAGATAAATTAAAATTGATAATATTGAATAGAGTTTTTAGAGCCTACAAATGCAATCATCTAAGCTATGAGTGAGTGTTTTGAAATAAAGAAAATATACATATAGAAAATAGGAAAAAACTAAGTTTGAAAGCTAACATGAAAAAGTTTTTTCTAACAATTATTCTGTGACTTTGTACAAAGTGCAATAACTTTACTTAATTTATCCTTTAGATTAATACTGAGTAAATAATAATTGTTGTTATAATAATAATGATTACATCACTTTTTATTGCATAAAATATTACTCAATTTCCATGTTCTTCATTGATTAGATTGATTTTAAAATCACATCACATGGGAGTTTTTAGATAAAGTTATTTTTACTTTGGGTTTTTTTTTTAACCATTTTTGTTTTTTGTATGATGACATAAGTTAAGAATAAATAATTTTAAAATCACCAACTCTTTTAGATGTTTTTAGATAAAAAGTCATTCCATATGAAATCTGCTCAGATTGGTTTTAAATTTCAACTATCGCATTTTTTGTAATAAAATAAATCCTGCAATTTTTAACTTGATTAACCAACCTGCCAAAAGTTATATTTGAATCAATATTAACTAAGATATTTATATTTCCAAAAAATTTAAGTTTCTAGAACTCATTATAGATTTTTGACTTTATCCTGTAAATAAAAAATTTTATCACCTGAAATGAATTATTTGGGTAAAATACTATAACTATACAAAATTTCGAGCAATAACCTCTTTTATTTATAAAGTTATGGTTTGTCAAAAATCAACAAATTCTACTGTAAATTTCAGATATTCAAGTTTTGGTTATAAAACATTATTCATCCATTCATAACTTTTAAGCAGATCAAGTTTAAATTTTATGAATTATGTTTTGTTTGTTGTTGTTGTTTTTTCATAAAATATGTGGGTAGTTGACGTTCGAAGCAAATCTGAGGTGCTACCTGGAGCCATTTGACATGGAACGACCCTAAAGTTATTTATTTTAGGTTTCTTTTTTTTTAACCTTTTTGATTTTAGGTATGCATAAGAGAAAATTGTGTAAACATAGAACATCTAAATCAATGCATAAAAATCTTAACAAGACACTGGTTTTTCAATTTCATACGATACCTAAAATCAAGATGTAAAAGCTTGACAACCTACTTTTTTTTGTTGTTTCGGTAAACAACCGAGAATATTTGTTATAATGTCCTTAATACACTATAAGTTGACATTTTTTATGTTAATTTACGATAAAAACTAAAGTTATTTATTTGACTTTTTTCGTTGTTATTTGCAAAACCTGATAATTCACTTCTTTTTAATTCCAATATATTGGTAAAAAAGTTTTTCAATTGGTTAAACTGATAAAAATTAGAAGATAAAGTTTCAGATTAAGAATAATAGATTGTTAATAATAATAGAATCAAACAAAATCAGACAAAAATTAAAAAATCATGCTACTTTTTATTTTATTTTAATCGAAAAATATTAAATTATTATTAATTATTATTAATAATAATATTATTATAATTATTAATATTCATCTGGTTTTATTTGTCAATTTTTTTTTATCTGGTTTTAATTGGAAATTTATTTTTCTAACTGAATTAAAAAACACTTCGTTGAAGTAATCTTGACTAGTGACTATTTTAATAATAAATATGATGAGTTTAATTTAAATAGGGTAGGTTCAGCAACTTCTTTTGCAGGTGGCAAGTTGTATGGGGGCAGCAAAAAAAAAATTACCTGACAAAAATGCTAGAAAAAAGAGTTTTTAGGATGGCATGTTAAATTTTGTATTTAGTTGGCAAGAAGGGTAAAGCCCGTATCAGACAGAGAGATGTAAAAACTCCTGGGCTATGTTTATATATTATATATATGTTTTCCATTTAGTAAATGGAATTTCATTCCAATTAGTAAATGATGTATATCGTTGAGCTTTGCTTAACTAATAAAACGATTTTCCATTGTATTTAATGGATTGAACGCATGTTTCTTTCCTTTATTTTCTATGTTTGTGAACTTTTTACTTAAATATAAATCTTTTAAGTTGTAAAAATCCAACAAAAGATTGATGTCAAAATGGATGACATTTTCCAGTCTTTTACAAACTATTTTAAGTTAAGTCTGTTTTATAGTATTACAATGACTTAAAAAATTGCACAAAACCACTGGGCTCTAGTATTTCGTTAATTGCTTTCAGATCTTTTCAATCCAATCCAATAATCTATCACATGGCAAATAATTATATTTTATCACTGGAAAAACTTAACTTTCTTCATATGATTTGATGAATTAAACAGCCAAAATTGTGCCATTGCTAACACAATTTTGTTTTTATTTTGACCTCTACCTCCATTACTAACTAAATGAAGTGTGTCAAAATCATTAATGAAATGCAATGATTTTGGCATAAGTATTGTTAGAAAATGATACACTGCACTGGCAACATCATTTGATCCTCTACCTGATTGGAATTCTAACCAGGTGTAAGAGTTTAATTTGCTATTCAAATCATGCAGGCCAAAACTATACAAGCTAAGTTGCCTTGAGTAAAGTGTTTCTTGTATCGTAACTCTTGTGAATTTTCAGCTTAATTAAATAATCAGCCTTTCCAATACAAATGCAATTTTTAATCATTGTCAAATGTGCAAGTATCAGAAGCAGGAGGTTCAAATGAAAAGAAATGAATTAAATTCACCAACAAATACTCTGTAAAATATTTTGTATACAAAATATTTCTCATAAGAAACAAAAAATGTTTCTTATAAAAAATAGAAAATGTTTCTTATAAGAAATAGAAAAATCAATCATAAGTGACTTTTTGAAGATATTGTACAACTTGTTAATACATTTTGAACATGTTTGAAGATAAAGTTTTACACATTTCTTGTGACCATAATGACTTTCTCTAGCTCAAAGACTTGAAATAAAACTTATGGCTTCATTTAACATTTTTTTTTGTTTCTCGTCTGTTTCCATCACGAGTTTTCTTAGCTAATTCACCTGATAAATATTGGCGAGGTAACACACCATTAAATCATTTTCCCTAAATAGGAAACATTATTTGTCAGAAAAATTTCTTACAAACACGAAATTTTGAATGGTTTTGGTAGACGTAGTTTTTCATTTGTTGTTTAAGTATTTTTGGTTTTCCCTGTTTTGGTGTAAACAAGAATAATATTATCATGTTTTATCTTATTGCATGACTGAAACAATATATTTTTAAGTTTCCGAACATCTTCTTCTCTAATCTTCTTCTTCCAAAAAATGCTGGATCCGCCCCTGCCAACTTGTTGGCAGGGGCGGATCCAGCATTTTTTGGTCTTTAAGATAGCTAACTTCCAGACATAGAGCAAACTCCAAACATTTATATGTTTATACTTATGTCGAATTAGGATGCTTTGCAAAAAAACTGCAATGATCTTGTCTGTGAGCTCTCACATTTGCGGCAGGGGTGTGGGGCAAAAATTTTGATTTTTTTTTTCCCAAGCTCCAATCATCGCAATCTCAAAAAATGCTGGATCCTGCCCTGCAAATTGGTAACCATACAAGTTCTTTTGTAACCGAATATATGCAAAAATATCTGCTAAAAAGCAAACATAAACTGAATAAAGAAATTTATACAGTAAATATATAGATTAATACTTGTTATGACAATATATAATATGTTATCAGTATACATATAAATTTATTTATTTTAAATATATATATATATATATATGTATGTTAAAAATATATATATTTAGATTATACATACATAGATGATTATACTATTATACTAATCTATTATAGATTATTATAGATAATCTATAAATATATATATATATATATATATATATATATGTATATATATATATATATATATATATATATATATATATATATATATATATATATATTAATATATATATATATATATATTAATATATATATATATATATATATTAATATATATATATATATATATTAATATATATATATATATATATTAATATATATATATATATTAATATATATATATATATATTAATATATATATATATATTAATATATATATATATATATATATATATATGTATGTTAAAAATATATATATTTAGATTATACATACATAGATGATTATACTATTATACTAATCTATTATAGATTATTATAGATAATCTATAAATATATATATATATATATATATATATATATATATATATATATATATATATATATGTATATATATATATATATATATATATATATATATATATATATATATATTAATATATATATATATATATATATATTAATATATATATATATATATATATTAATATATATATATATATATATTAATATATATATATATATATATTATATATATATATATATATATATATATATATATATATATATATATATATATATATATATATATATATATATATATATATATATATATATATATATATATATATATAGAGAGAGAGAGAGAGAGAGAGAGAGAGAGAGAGTTTATATATAAAAAATTTTATTCACATATATATCGAGACTTGTTAAAGAAATATATATTATCTATCTTTGATTTTTAAGGACATTGAGATAGAATTCTTTTGTCATACGTTTTCTTGTGTTGTTGTTGGATTCATTGCTTATTTTGTTTTTATTTAGACAGTTTACAACATTTTAATACTTAAAGTGTAAATAATTTATTCGTAAAGGATGATTTTTATATTTTTAAAGCAGTGAAATTTTTTTGTTATTTTTCTACTGTTTTAATTTTATTCATGAGTTATGTATAATTATTACTTTTAAAAATAGTTTGATAAATAAATGAATAGTTGGTGGCATTAGGAAGACATGTTTATTTTTTACTTATAGAATAATTTTGAGTCATAGATGATAAATGATAGGGTCAAATCATTATATTTCAACCAATGTCCTGCAAGCCACCATCTTTGATTTTCCTGATTTTTACATATAGTTATGTGCATTATGTAGTTAGGTTAAATTCGAAATTTCAGACTTCCAAGTACAATGGTTGAGAAAATATAGCCTTAGAAACATGACATAGTGGCCCTCCTTACTGTAGCATTTTACTATTCATCCACAAGACTTTACAGATAAATTTTCTGATTAGCTACTATTGTCTGCAATAAGTGGTCAAAATTAGAATTAATATCTTTTAAAGTATATGAGGCATATGATAATAATGACAAACCATTATGAAAACTGAAGAAATTTATTGAAAAAAAATTTTTAAATACATATTTAAGCACAATCAATCACTGTCAATTACAAAATAAGTTTAAATTCAGATTTATTTCAAATTCAAATTTAGATTCAGAAAAAGTAAAATAAAAAAACCAAGTAAAACAATGTTTACCTGTAAAAAATTTAAATAAATTATTTGGTTGATTTGTCTTCTTCTCAACAAAACAAAGTTATAAAGTTATTAAAGGAGAAACCACAATCGTTATGTTATAACATTAATGACATTTAATTAACTTAATTAAGTTAATTACTTATAACTTTACGTATAACATAATAAATATATGCCTAAGTTTTTTTCAACAAATTAGTTTTTTAAAAAGTTGTCTGTATGTGGTCCATACCGCATATAGACCACTGATTACCTATAATAAAATTGAATTTAAAGAAATAACAATTTAAATTTAAAATTAATTTACTATTTAGATATTAAGTATCTAAATATCTAAATTAATTTAGAGACTTCATTTGAACCAT
Source organism: Hydra vulgaris (assembly GCF_038396675.1). NCBI lineage: Eukaryota > Metazoa > Cnidaria > Hydrozoa > Anthoathecata > Hydridae > Hydra > Hydra vulgaris. The sequence goes on along the minus strand of NC_088921.1, from coordinate 18,690,082 downwards.
AATGAAGGTCTCTAAAAAGTTACTGCCCCCCTTTATTTGTGCCCCTATCTTTTACAAAGACCAGATCAATGAGAGGCCAGCCAACCATATCTTTCTTTTTATTAAGAAATGACTTATTATTAGTTGCACTCATCAAATAGGCCAGCAGACAGATTAGAGGGGCACTGGTCTCTAGTAACGCATTCAACCGCTGATAAATGAAAAAAAGAGTTATTTAAAAATGCATTTTTAGTGTGAATTTGACAAGTTTATAATGTTTGCATTTTCAGATAGTTGGGTCTAATGGTCTTATTTGCTGTTAATCTTCGATCAAAACAATGTGTTAGAAAATTTGACTTTTTTGGCAAATGGATGTTTTGCTTTTAGATATATTTGAGTTCTAAACTGCAACAAGCTGCCTATATTTTGCCCACTTATTGCAGACAGTAATACCTAATCAGTAAAGACTTATCTGTAAAGACTTGTGGATGAATAGTAAAATGCTACAGTTAGTTTTATTTTGGCATATTTTACCATATTTAGGAATTTTTTCTAAGTTGAGGAGGTCATAATTTTTTTCTAATTTAATACAGGTTAATAAAAACCACTTTTTTACGCCTTTAGGAACAAAATAAAAATAGGTTTGGCATTTCATCGTAAAAATCGGCACTTTGCTCTACTACGTAAAAATCGGATACCTGGTAACCATAGCTTTGTAGCTATGCTTTAACGATAAAATTATTGTTTATTATTGCGATTGTATGAATATTATATCAAATGTTTTTGTTATAAAATTTATCAATAATTACAAAGTTTATACTGTTCTTAAAGCGCCTTTTTTTTAAAGTTTCCAATCGACGTCGAATTCGAATAAACAAATATTTAAACTCTCACTCTTTGAGTTTTATAAAATTTATTCACATAACTTAATTTAAAAAAGATTGTCGAAGGAGATTTTTGAAGTTCTTAATTTAAAATTACAAATTCGATTTATAAAATCATTCATTTCACTCCAAATCTGTGTTTAAATAACATTTGTTTTCTTGGTGTCTTACTACATTATGTGATTGAACATAAATTAATTTTTAAATTTATTTTCATTAATATTATAAATATGATTTTGTTTTATATTATTTTTAGTATGTTAGATTTATGATAAAATGAAATAATTTCGTTATAAAAATGTGATAAAATTATGTTCAAATTAATGAAAGTTTTATAATTTTTAATAAAGAATTATTATATTGAAAGTTTCATCATTTTAATTTTTTTTATATACGATCCTAATTTAATATTAATGTAAAATATAATATTAATGTGTATAGTTTAATTTTTTTATTTATGATCCTAATGTTTATATTAATGTATATAATTTTATTATGTAATGTATTTAATAATAATATATTGTATATAATTTTTTAGTTAATTATAATTTAATATAAATGTATGTATTAATATCTAGATTATTTTGATGTATATTATGTTTTATAATTTCGATTATTATTTAAATTATTATTTGTTCATTTTACTATAATATTTATTTTTTCTTTAGATCGTCTACTTTTATTATCTCGTCAAAGTAAAAATAAAAACGATAATCAACTTAAATTTGAACTTGAAACTAATTACGTTGATTTATTCATTGAATGTTTTTATGAAAGTCAATTATCATTTACTGATGAAATAAAATTAATCGTCGATGAACGAGAGTGGACGATTTCGATTCACAATTGGAAAACTTCCTACAAAACTTCTTGTGAAAATTATTTCGTAAATCATTACATTAAATCTGGAAGAAAGTTATCGGGGTTAAAGGTTAGTAAAAATAATTTAAGTGATGAAGAAAAAAATCTTTTAATTCAATGTTCAACAAATGTTCGCAATGTCGACTTTTTTTGTCCAATTAAATTCGATGGATGGAAACCGAAAGATAAGATTGAAGTGTTGTGGATCTTAGATGATTTAAAAACGAAAAAAGATTTTGAAGAAAATTTTCTTCCGTGGATTAATCTTTGTGAAGTATTACATCTTTCACTTCACGACGACATTGATTTTATTGATGATGTTTATGAATGGGTTCGTTGTTCGAATGTCAAGATGTTGAGGATCGAGTACCGTGGAAAAGATTTTCGTAACCTCGATGAATTAAAAAACTTTATAACACTTAAAAATGTTTAATATCTTAAATATGTAAAATAAAAATAATAATTATAAATTAATTAATGAAATATTCAATATATTATTTTATAATTAAATGTTATTTAAAATATACGAATTAGTTTTAATAATATTTAAAAGTTTAATAAACTTTTATTATTAAAGGATATCATCCTTTGATTAATTTGTCTTAATAATAATTTTGTTATTAATAATAAACAATTATAATTGTTATAGTATATATATATATTTATTATTATTATTTTTATCGTTGTTAGTCATAATTTTATATTATAATTATTTATAGATTTTATTTAATAATATTAATAATAATAACGTTGATATTATATTTTTTTCAAAATGGATATTTGAGTTTTTTCTTAAGTTTATTGTTTAATTAACATTAATTATAATGTTTATTACATTGATCATGAAATATATAATTATAATTAATATAAATAAAAAATTAGATTAACTTTTGTTATTTTATTTATTTAATTATTTTTAATATTTTTCTGAGGTTTTAAAACTTCAAAAAATGTTTGTTAAGTTATATTGAAAATTTTTTGTTTAATGTTTTATGTATTTATTTTTATGTAATTTTGTAGATATATAAATATGTAATGAAAAATTAAAACTTTTTTTTTTATATTTACACAATCTAAATTTATGTTAATGAAAACTATTCTTAGATTTAAAAATTTCCGTTATTTGTTTCTTTGAAAGATTTTTGTTGTCAATGTAATAAAAAAATTCGAATGTTTCTTTGAAGTTATTTTGTTCGAAAGTTGAATTTTCAATTAAATAACTGTTTACCAAAATATATACTTAAATATTAAATTTTTAGTGAAACGCATTTATAAATTTAGTGACTATATATAATATACAATAAAAAGCATTTATAAATTTAGTAACTATATCTTTCTCTAATTTCAATAAACAATTAAAAAAAGTTTTTTTATACAAAGGATAAAAGGAAAGTTTTTTTTTTATTTGAGGTACCATATCAAAATTAGAAAACAAAATATAGCAAAAACATTTGCTAAAAAATATAATCTTTTTTGTACTAAAAAGTAGAAAATAAACTTTTTTTATTTTAAATTTAATAGTTCAATAAACTAAAGATTGACAGGTCTGCACAAGGTTTATATAGAAACATACCTGTCAATCTTTCGTTTACTGAACTATAAAACAAAATTTATTTTCTACTTTTTAGTAAAAAAAAGATTGTATGATTTACAAAATGTTTTTGCTATATTTTATTTTTTTCAGAGAATATTCCAGCAATCTTAGCTGATTTTAAAAATGAAAAGATGTCTTTATAAAAGGTTTGCGAAAAAAAAGATTACTCAGATATCGATCAAAGTCCACTTGTAGGACGACAAAGTTACTTGATAAAGAGTTCATATCAAGTGAACTCTTCATGTCTTTGTCAGTTCGTCTAACAGTACTGTTGTACCTTCTAACGTCGTGTGCAATTCCTGTCCGCTTTCTCTATGCTATCTTTCTAACATAACTTCTATCTTTCACTCTAATATACCTTCGTTCTTCCCCAAACTCACTTTACACTTGGTCCGTAGAGAAATGGCGCTCCTTCGGGAGCTAAACTTGTCTTTGCGGCCCTTGGTAATGTGGCCTCCACAAGGCTGTTAGCTGGCGAAGGATAAACCACAATACCATCACAGTCCACTTGTAATTATGCGCAAAAGCTCAAAATTATACCTCAAGCAAATGCTTGAGGTGGGCAGAATTGATGTCTTTTTTTTCAAAGGGAATGACCTTATAAATATATAATAAATATATTTATAAGGTCATTCTAAAATAATAGCTATATTAGAAATTCAAAAAAAAAAATTAAAACGTTTAGAAGGGGGCAAAAATACTAACAATGCAACCTACAAAGACCTATTTAGTTTCAGGTAAAGATATTGCATGTGGAATAATAACTTTTTTGTAATAGCTATTGAAACTTGTGTCAAATATTGATATGCTAAACAAAAATAGAGATGATCTAACACAACGAACTAAATTATCTTTAGTAGACATTTATAAACTAATTGATCTCTGTATTAGTGTTATTTTTTATGGGAAGATGAAAGATAAATATAATTTTTATTAAGTTTTTAAATATTATTAGTAATTTTTATTAAGTAATTAAATTTGATTAAGATTTTTACTAAGAATGCACATTCTTATAAACAGTTCTCAGATATTCTCAAACAATTGATACCAAAAACCTTGTTCTTAGAAGAGAGTTTCGCAAAGTCGGTGTTAAAACAGTCTTCTGTTTTGGTAATCCCTTGATCAGTATATTTTGTCTAAACAAGTCTAAACTTCCTCTGAATAGTCATCCAGGAGTGTACCAATTTAATTGCACGTGTGGTGCATGTTATATTGGCAAAACAAGGAAAAAGATTTCCACACGAATTCAAGAACATAAAAATAATGTTACAAAAGCCAACTGGGAAACATCTGGAATGGTAGAACATTTAGAACATTGTAATGGTAAATTAAACTGGGAGAACCCTAAAACGCTTTCTGTTATTTCAAACAACTACAGAAGAAAAATTCATTGAAATACAACGTATACAATGTTGAAAATCTAAAGAAAACGTTTTAAATCGTGACTATATATATATATATATATATATGTTTAAACAACTTTAAAATGTATTCTACAAAACAGAGTGCTCAATGTTCTTAAAAAAACAGAGCAATTATAAATTAGTAGAAAATCACTCAACAAAAATTTTTCTCATTTTAAGCTGTGTTTCATCAATAAAGATTAATCAGAAATGAATGATCAAATTGATAAAACTTCAATTTATACCGAAAATTAAATTGCAGGAAGTCGCAAATGTCTTAACTACTGTAAATTTTCACACATTTGTGGAATTTGCTGACACTATTATAAAAAAGAGTTCTTTAGAAACGATTACTTATGCTTTATTTAAAAAAATATTTTTCAAAAGGGGGATTTAGTGTAACTATTATTTGAGCTCATTCATTTTTATAGTTCTTTAGGAGAAACTTATTTTCGTGCCTACATTTAGAAATTAATTCGGATTTTTTGTTTAATAAGCATTCTTGATTTGCATGAGTGATTATTTCAAATTTTTTTTGTAGGCATAGTATGCATTCTTTGGAAATATTGTTATATGCAGGCGCTGCTATAAGGATGGACCTTTTCAGTATAAAAACATCAATATTTTTACCTTTTAATTCCCGAATATATTTTGACAAAACCGCTTTTTTTAATGGCATCTTCAAATATTCTTTTAGAGAAATTGAATATATTTTCATTAGAGGAGTTTTGGTTTAGCCTGTTGTTAATCGAAATCGGGATTTGTTTTAGAATTTTTGATGGATGATTTGAGTTAATGTTAATATACAATAATTCATTGTTTGGTTTTTTGAAAGGCTTATATGAATTTCCAGAGAGGTTAAATGTGACATCAAGAAAATTCACAGTTTTTAAATTTATGTTAACTTCGATTTGACCAATATTTACTAAAAAAAGAAAACCAATATTTTAAAAAATTTTTATAATATCTTTTCTAATTTTATCGAGCTGTGGACCAGATTTTTTACACATTATTATTAAACCATCGTCGCGATAAAGGCCTAATATATATAACCGATAAATAAATCTAATATATATAACCAACAATCCAACAAATTCACAAATTTCTGCTCCATCATAATTTCCCATTGTTACATCAAAGCAGTCATGTATGTTTTTCTTTTTCCAACTTTCTTTATTAAAATAAAGTAACGTTTTTCTACTAGGTTTCATTATACGGATTGTTTCATCAAGAATAACAGTGTGGGTTTTTGCAAATTCAATTGTTTTATCTAAAATGCAGCTATTGAGGGGTAAAAATCATTAATGTCAAATTGAATAAATGTATATATAGAGAAACAATTTATAACATTAGTGGTATTTTTTAACTGTTGCAAATTTAATTTATTACTAAGAATATTATTAATTTGTCCAATTTAATTTTGCTTACATGCTCAATTTCACTTTTTGAGGGAACAAATAACCTACAAGGAAGTTTGTTTAGAAAATTTGGTTTATGATCTTTCAGTGTTACGAAGGCTTGGACAGGGTCAGTTAATTCGATTCTGTTATCAAGGTTTATTTTTTAGCAATACTTTGCGCTTCTAAACTAATTGCTTTTTCCATATTTTTACGAGCTTTTTCATAAGAACTTGTAATATAGTCGCGTAAAATTTTTTTATAGTTTTCTGTTGTGAGTTGGTAAATGTTTTTTGTTTTATCAGCAAAAACCAAAATATTAGGGTTTGATTTAATTTTTTTAACATCTAACTTTAATTCTGTTTGAAATTCGTTTTTTATTGGGCGATACTTTATTGTTTTAATTAAATGCAATAGGTCATTTTCAAAATATTCTAAATCAGGTATAAAAGGTGGGGTATTTTTTGTTTTAAATCCATAATTATTATTACCTTGGTTATTATTAAATACATCATCTGTGTTTGTATTTAGTTTTAAGAAAAAATGGGCTTTCCAACGAATTCTTTTAATAAAATGCTCAACTTTTCCAATCAAAGAAAAACTATAACTTTTTCATCTAGTATAGATATATTTATGCCTATGCCTACAAGAAAAATTGTAAATAATTAGTCATGCAAATCAAGAATGCTTATTAAACAAAAAATCCGAATTAATTTCTAAATGTAGGCACGAAAATAAGTTTCTCCTAAAGAACTATAAAAATAAATGAGCTCAAATAATAGCTACATTAAATCCCCTGAAAAATCTTTTTTTTTAAAAAGCATAAGTAATCATTTTTAAAGAATTCTTTATATATATATATATATATATAAATATATATATATATATATATATATATATATATATATATATATATATATATATATATATATATATATATATATATATATATATATATATATATATATATATATATATATATATATATATGTATATATATATATATATATATATATATATATATATATATATATATATATATATGTATATATATATATGTGTATATATATATATATATATATATATATATATATATATATATATATATATATATATATATATATGTATATATATATATGTATATATATATATATGTATATATATATATATATATGTATATATATATATATATATTTTTTTAAATTTCAAATTAAAGTCGTGCGTCATACTTTCTGTGTATATGGTAGCTAAACTACATTTTAATAAAAGCATAAAATTGTCCCCGAAGGTAACGATAACTAATTTGATTTAAGATATATAAATAGCTAAAACAATTTTTTCAATAATTTTATGCAGAATAATAACTATTTAATTCAATTTAAGAAGCCAATTTATGTAGGTTAAATATTTGGCTTGAAATATTCGACTAAAGACAGCAGGTTTAATGCAATTTTTTGCGGACCGTAAGTAACACAGCATATAATCAACTATAATTACTAAACTTATAATAATTGAATGAAATTTAAATAAACAGGAAAACAAATAAATGATTTTGGGATGATTCATAAATATATAAAACTCTAATATGCTAAAATAAAAAATATAGATCTAAAAATGTGACATTAGAAAAATCAAAATGCCCCGTAAGTAACGGTGAAATTGCACTTACAGTATCGGACAAAACGAGTGAAACCAAATAATGCTAATTTAGTTTCTTTATATAAAAGTGCTGCATTTTTTTAATTTAGAGAAATAACTATGTAACTGTTTAGAGACAAAGTTCTTCAAGTTTTATTCATCACAAAGTTCATTATTTGTTCACGAAAATTAATAAATTAATCAATTTATTAATTTTCGAATCCTTTGTTGTCTATCACAGCCTTGCATCTTTGAGGCATAGATTCGATCAGGTGATCAATGAAACTTTGTGGAATCGCTGCCCAGGCCTTTTGGATTTGTTCAAACAGTTGATTCTTATTACTAACACCTTCACGATTAATTCTGCGGTTGACGATCTCCCACAGGTTCTCGATAGGGTTGAGATCCGGAGATTGAGGCGGCCAATCCATCACCGATAGATGGTTGTCTTGAAACCACTGCTTGACTACTTTTGCAGTGTGTTTCGGATCGTTGTCTTACTGAAAAACCCATTTTATTGGCATATTCCATTCAGCATGAGGTAACATAACATCTTTCAGGATATTTTTATACATGAAACGGTCCTTTATTCCATCGTTTCGATGTATTGGACCTAGACCGTTAGCAGAAAAACAACCCCCAGATCATTACATTGCCTCCACCATGTTTCACGGTCTTATGGCAGTAACGTAAATAGGGGTTTTCCGGCCGGTCGACGTACACGGCAAATGCCATCGCTCCCAATGGCGTTGAACTTCAATTCATCACCGAACAGGACAATTCGTCATTTCTGCACATTCCAGTCAATATGAGATGTAGCAAACAGGAGTCTTTTCTTCTGGTTTTTTAGTGAAATCAGCGGTTTCTTTTCAGGGCGTCGAGAAAACAATCCGGCTTCAACAGCACGTCGTCTGATTGTTCGGTCCGCTACAGGCAGCTCTAATTGCTTTCATATCTCGACTGATGATATCCAGGGATCCTTCTTGACGGATCTGACGATCATAGAACTGTCTCTAGAAGTGGTGGAACGCGGTCTTCCACCTTTGTTTTCTGCTGCCAACTTCCCCGTAGAACGATATTTGGAACATAGTCTTGATACGGTCCATTTTTTTCACGCGATATTTATCACAAATGCTTTTTTGTGGCATTCCACTTACGTAATCGCCAATAATTTTCTATCTTAGTTCCAATCCAAGACTGTCGGGAGCCATTTTTGCACTTGAAGTCATAAAAGGCTTACCGTGTTACATTTCTCTTGTGATGATACAATAATGCTCTGTGGAACACAACGTCTTGGTTGGATGTGGACTGTATTGATGTAATGAAACACTTGTTGTATTTCACTTCTTGTATTGATGTTCTTCGATAAAACACTTTGATAAAACTCACTTCGATAAACTGTCTTGATAATACTGACTGATTGACTTCCGTATACTGACTGAATTACATGTCGATTTACATGTCTCTTATATAGTAAAATGAACCTGTGTGAACCTGCTCTGGAAGATTCTAGATGCTTCTTTTCGATGCTTCTGGAAGCTTCTGGATGCGTCTGGATGCTTCTGAATGTTTCTGGATATTTCTGGATGCTACTGGATGCTTCTTCTGGAAACTTCTGGAAGCTTCTGCATGCTTCTGGAAACTTCTGGAAACTTCTCGATACTTCCTTTAATTATTACAAAAATTCCGTGACGTTGACACGGACCAGACTTAAGAAAATGAAACAAACCAAAAAAGTTGCACTTGTTTTGTTCGTTGCAAAATGGCACTTGTCAACGAAATTCTGCCTGTGTGCTGTCACCTGTCAGTTGATTGCTCATGTCATGGCATGCTATGACTCCAGACTCCTGAACTGTTTGCTGTGGTAGTATATATAGTTTCGTTTTTAAGACATGTAAAATTAGGAACACTTTTAAGCATTGTTCGATGTTGGTTGCAAATGTTTTGTCCAATACTGTATATGTGAAATCTGAAACTACGAAATAATTTAAAGCGCAAACATTGTCGTAAAACTAAAGCTTACAGAAATTCAAAATTCTGGGCCTTTCCAATATGACGTCGTAAGGTTTCAAAAAATTAGAATGTTTCTTAGGAGATGCGCTTTTCTGTTATTATAGAGATTATGTTTTTTTCACATTCCTCACGGAAATTTAATATAATACTACGTTTCTGTTACGTTGAAACCAATAATACTTTAATTGGTGTTTATGATAAATAGTAATAGTTAACTTCAAGGATTTAAAACCATTCTTTGCACGTGTTATTCTTTTTGTTTTAAAAGATTATTAATAGGCAACAGAAGCCAGAGTTTCGGAGTTATGCCGGTTGGGTTAACTATTTTTATAGAAATGGTTTAGAGATCCTGAATGTTTATAGCAGCGGTGGCTCAGGCGTAGCGCACTTGCCTCGGAAACAATCGATCCGTGGTTCAAAGCCCATCACCGGGCAAGTTTTGCGACATCCATTAGGAAGGAGGCGTAAACTTCTAATTAAATGTTCATCACAGGTGCTCTGTAATAAGACCGTAAGGCCTTCTTGGGGCACCTTGATAAAATTAAAAAAAAAAAGATACATAGTTAGGCACTTCAACATCTGAGCGCGCAATACTGATTATCGATAAAACATGGCTAAAGAAAAAAGATCTGAGGTTTTATGCCGACAAAATAGTTTAGATGTATGTTCTTCCATCGTTCAATCGATGACTTAAAATACAATTACTTTTTATTTGTTTGTTGCAAAAAGTAGAACCAAAACTTAACAACAGTACCATTAATATTTTTTTAAGATTTTTTTTTAGAAATAATTTGATTCAAAAAATAAGTTCATTTTATATTCTAAATGTTTTGAAAGTAATGATTTTTTGATTTAATAACAGAACCAATTATACCATTATATTACACTAATAGTGTGCATATTTTTAAATAGTTAGCGTTGATCAAACAAAAAATATATGCCTCCCACCAAAAAGTTTGCTTAAAAAAAAAATTTTATTGCAATTTTCAAGACAGAAATTTATTTTTTTAAATTAGTTTATTGTTCTAGAAAACCCTTTTTGCATTACCAATAAATAAAATTAAAGAAAAAATACGGTGACAAATTTATTATGTCAAAGGTGGGTTGTTTCCTGATCATAAAAATTCCAATAAGTATAGTTTTTAATGGTATTATATTCTTAGTTTCGAATAGTAACGCTCTTGTTTATTGCTACTTTTTTTTCTTTTAGTGACAGCAAATTTGTCACCGTAATGGAAGAAACACATAGTAACATGTTCATCAAAAACAAATGCAATAATGATGATGATAAAAAACACATTTTTCCATTTAGATCAGCATCTTGTCAAGCAATTATACACAACTTTTGTTAGACGTTTACAGACACTAAATTTAACAGCATTGTCAGAAAGAAGAGAAAAAGGAGATCTTTTTTAAGTATTCACAATTTTCAATAAAATCAAAAAAGTAGAACTTTTAAACAAACAAACTTTCTCAAAATTATCTACTTATTTATAAAAAAGATCATTTTAGCTTTAAGCTTATGCGGATCTGTTTCTATAGATTGTATTTCTGAATTAAAAAATTCAACCAATTGGCATAGTAGATCCAAAACCTACTATACCAGTTAATAATTACTATTTAACTAAACCGATAGCAATCGAAGAAATTCTAGAACATAGCAGTGATGGTTAAGTTACGATTAAAGGTCTTCTTTAATTACTGGAATCTTTTCAGTTCTGTCTAATATTAGTAGACAGAACTGAAAAAGAACTGAAATTATAAGTGTATAATTTATTAAACATAGAAAAAATAAAAGCTATATGTAATAAAGCCTTTATTAACTAGTAATTTTGTGAGGTCTTTAAAAGCTACTTTAGGCTCAAACACTAATTGATCAGAATACAATAATTTTATCAACGTGAATATTTTATGTAAATCTTTTTAGACTGCAGTGTTGATTGTGGTATTAACAATAATTATCAATATTGAAACATAATAGGTTGCTAATAGGAACTTCCAAATAAAAAACCTTATTATTTATTTTTGTTTTATTTTTATTTGAGTTTAACAAAGTATTTCCTTTGTCACCAACATGTACTCATTTTTTTTACCTAGTCCATAGCCAAGATGGTGCAATTCATTCCCTAAAAACATATTTTACAAATTTAGGCATCCACTACATGCAAGTTTATTTTTTTATGAATTCATTGTATTAAGTAAAGCAATTGCTTTCTTGTGATGTTTATGAACATGTTTATGAACATGTTTATGACATGTTTATTGATTAATGTTATAGATTATTATAATTATTATTTTATTTGTTTAACACTTATTATATACAGGAAATATAATTGTTATATTAGAAAATTAACATTGTAAATTTGATAATGTAAATTATAATAATAATAATATAATATAAAAATTGCTGTACAAACTATTTAAGTTTGGTGAGTCAAAACTACGTAGAGTTTTGACTGTAACAGCCGTTAAATGTAAAATTTCGTAAATAAAATAAAAAAAAAATTCGTAAATAGAGTTTGGTATCAAAAGTTCAAAATTTTGTCTATTCTATTTTTGAACGTGTTTTTGTTTGCAGAATCGATTGCATCTTGTGACAGTAAATTCCAATCGTCGACCACTCTGTTTGTTAAATAAAAATACCTGCATAATTTCTTAGTATATTGTCGATGAAGTCTTTTATTATGACGATATCTATACATGCTGTGATAAAAACTCAAAGGCTCTTCAAATCTAATATATTCGGTTGAATTTAATATTTGAAACATTTCTATTAAGTCGCCTCTTCTTCTCCTTTCTTGTAAGGTTGGTAAACCTAATATTTTTCTTCTTTCTTCGTAACAGATACCTTTCAGTGATTCAATCTTTGTCGATCTACGCTGTACATTTTCGAGTCTCTTAATATCTTTAGTACAAAATGGGCTCCATACAGATGCTGCATATTCAAGCTGTGGCCTAATAGTTGACTTATAACTTTAATATGGAAACATCAAGGTATTAAATCCGTGTTTTAAAAAACCCAGTGTTCGATTTGCCTTATTTGCTACATTGATAACATGATTTTCCCATTTGAGGTCATTTGATATTATCACACCTAAATCACTTTCAACTTCTGTTTTTTGCAAAATGTGATCTCCTAATTTGTAACTAAATTGAGGATTCGAATTACCAATGTGCATTGCTTTACACTTTTCTCTGTTGAATTTAATAGACCACTTATTTGACTAGTCTAATAACTTATTTAAGTCTTCTTGAAGAGCATTGTTGTTACTTTCATTATTAATTGCTGACATTATTTTTGTATCATCTGCAAATAATTCTAATTTATTTAGTATGTTTACTTTTAAGTCATTTATAAACAGGCCCGCCGTGAGCCTTTACGGCGGGCCTGTTTATAACAGGCCCGCCGTAAAGGCTCACTTTTACTTTGAACAGTTTATTTCTAGATAATTGCAATGGTCTTTTGACTTGGTTATACACTCATACATAAAATGATAAAGTCGACACTAGAACATGGTAGAAACAGACCAAAGACAATCATTAAACACTATTGGATGTTAAGAGCAAAAATTTGTCTAGAATACAACAGCTATTGTTGTTTCAACTTCAGAGGAAATTGATCTTTCGAGCTTTACTCATGGCGAATTTGGAAATCACTTCACCGTAGCACAACTTTTTGGCAAGATCATGCTCAATGGAAATAACCAGAAGATTCGTGAGTCGTTCTTGGCTCATTGTAGACCTTAAAGCTGTCTTAACTAGAATAAGCTTACTAAAAGATCTCTCGTCTTCCGCAACAGAAACAGGGATGGTGTTGAAGATGCGCAGCAAAATGCAGACTGATTCGAAGAGCGGCTGAAGACCTTTCTGGTCTCCCCGTTGAGAGTAGTTTCGTAGAAAATTTATTCAGGAACCTTCTTCTTATTAGAATCTTTCGGGAAAGCTGAAGGATTTCGAGGAAGCCCCTGTAGAAGCACAGAATCTCTTTCCACTTTGGAAAGATGTGCTGCCCACAAAGCAGGATCATTGGAAGGAATGGTAGCGATGGGTTCTTCTGTTGGCAACACCTGAGAATAAATTTTAAAAAATCTTATTTTATTAGCTTAAAAGTTTATTAACATCATTTCTTTTAAAGAGGTAGAACTTACCAAAATATTCTCTTCATTCACAGCTACCATTCCGATTTTTGATAGGGGCTCTCCCGAGCTTTCAGAAATGTCAGTGACATCGTTTTCAGTTCCAACCTATAAAAATAAGTTAAAAATTTATATAACATTGAATTAATCAAATGGGAAAATATCCTTTCACGGGGAAAACTATTTACTACTTGAATTGATTGACTTGGCAGGAAAGAGTTTGAAGCAGTAGGACTTTCATCTTCTCCTTTTTTTGTAACTGTAATACCACAGTCTTGAAGAGTGCGTTTGTTCTTTTCCTCATTCGCAGTTCTTTGAGCAGCATTCTTTCTTACTTGACAACCAGAATCTTTCTTTTTAAAACCAGGCATGTTTTAATTCTTTTTGAAACAGCATCCGCTCATAAGCAAAGAACTGTTTGAATTTCTTCTTGATTGGGTCTATCAGACTATCACATCGATATCACGTGTTTCAAAATTGTTTCAAGTTTGAGAGATTTTAAAAATTAGAGAAATAAATTTAATAAAATTGTTTTAATATTTTATATCAATATCAAACTACTTGGATTTAATTTAATCTCTTTTTTTAATAAAGTAAAAAATCTCCGTTTTTAATTGAATGAAAATCTCCGTGCACTAAAGTTATTTTAAACATTTAATTTAGCGGGTTGTTAAATTAATCATTAGTATTTGCGAGTTTATTTGCGAGTTTCCGCTATATAAAAAGAATCGCTTTATTTAAAACTAATGTTTTGAAAGTAATGCTAATTTCTTAGTTTTAAAGCATTAATTACTTTTTTTATTTAAAAAGTCCAATTATGAAGCACTTCATTACAAAGTTGAAAATTTGAACTAAAAAAAATTGATCGGCCAAAAAAAGCAATTGACCGTCTATTATATGTTTTAGCTGGTCCAATTGACCGGCTGCTTTTGATTTCTTATTTTCCACGCTGCTTCCCAGTACTTTATCTTTTTTTTAAATAAACATGAGAAAAAAAATTATTTATATTCGGCTTCGTGCGCCCCTGTCGACCTGGCGCCCGGGACAAAACAACCCAGTAGACCCCCCCGCCCCTCACGGCGGCCCTGTTTATAAATATGATAAACAGGAGTTGACCGAGGACAGAACCTTGGGGAACTCCACTTGTGACTTCCTGCCAATCTGAAACAAACTCACCCAGAACTACTCGTTTTTTCTATTACTGAGAAATGATTTACACCATTGTAGGATATAGGATTAAAAACCATAACCATAAAGCTTGCAGCATAATTTTGATAAAGAAACTGAATCAAAGGCTTTTGCAAAGTCCAAAAATACTATATCAATATTATTACCAGTTTCAATTTTGCTTGTTATAAAATCTAAAGTCTCTAATAAATTGGAGCAACAATTTTTACCATTAACAAATCCATGCTGTTCACTTGCTATTAACTTATTTAAAGCCAAATGGTTCATCATAACATTATGAATAATTTCTCCATAACCTTACATACTATTGATGTTATTGATATTGGTCGAGAATTTGAAGGATCTAACTTATCCCCTTTCTTGAATAGTGGAGTTATGTTTGCAGTTAACCATTCGTTTGGTATATTTTAATATATTAATATATTATGTTTGCAGTTAACCATTCGTTTGGTATATATTATATATTAATTATTAGTATATAATATCATGTCAGACTTTAAATGCCTCAAGAAATAAACAATCCTTGCATATATCATGTAGAAACTAATTTGTTATATTTGCCAATGAAAAATTGATTATGGATCGGAGCCCCTTTCCCCAGCCTGTTACTAAGGCTACAATTTCTAAACATTTTCCACTAGCTCGTAAATCAAGATAAAATTTAAAAGTTATTGAACTTTTAATCTCCAACCCCATTTTCTTTCATGTTTTTCTCTGAATAAACTTTTCTTCATTTCATGATGTCATCATAAAGTATTTGGATAGAAGTATTTTGATAAAATTTACAAGGTAAAAAGAAAAATAAGAAAGTTATTTATGGTGATTTTCACAAAAAAAAAAAAAAAAATTGAATTTTTAGTATCCCATGTGAATCCGAGATGTCTAAGTTATGAACATATTTATAGATTATTAAAAAAAAAAATTAATAGTTTGTTTTAAACTGTTTTAGCTGTTGTTCATTTGTCAACCGACTAATCTGTTGTTGAAAAAATTATTGATTCAATTAGTAATTCACCGAATTTTTAAATATTTTAAATTATAGTCCATAAAAGTATTGGTAAAAGCTTTGTTTTTTATACAGGAGTTAGGTTCATCTTGCACACGCTTGGCTGAATTTTTTGGTTATAGTGACTGTATTATTCATATACTTTTTGTTACCTTTGTTTGTCCGATTACTTATTTTTGTTTGTCCGATTATTTTAAATTGCTATGAATATTAGGGGTCCCGATGCCTACTTTTGGCTGATGCCAAATTGCTACAGGCTGATAACGATGCATTGGTTAATGCATCGGCATCAGCCCAAATTTGAATTAAAACTTTTTTTACTAATTGGTAAATAAAGATTGTTTTCAAATATATATATATATATGTATTTGAAATCAATTCCTCTGATATTTTTATTTATTTCAAATTAAAAATATCAAGAGGAGAAGTATCTGGCAGAAGAAGTTTTTGTAAATTCACATTTTTTTGATTTTAAACTTCTCTTTTTGTATAGTTTAAATACAAAAGTTATATATTTTCTGTTATAGATTTAAAGATGATTATTTAAGTAGGGAAATAAATAACTAAAAAAACAAACAAAATGGCTCAGTAATTGCAGATATGCCTATGTATGGAATAATTATATTTTTGCATACAATCTAGAAGCACAAAAATAAAAAATAAATCCTCAAAGCAATCGGCATTGACCAAAACCGATTTATCGTCCATAAATTAAACAACGCTAAATTTATTTAAAAATAGAAGTAGGAGAACTTATGCACTTTTACGCTGTGGTTTTCATTAAACTTAATGTGCTATTTTGAATTTTTAACTTTAAAATAAAGAGTAAAACAGGGTTAAGCCGCACACTCATCAATAAAGATTAAATAACTTTTTTATTTTTCATTTTTTTATTTTTTTATTAGATAGGTAATAAAAAACTACATGAGATAATAGAAATATATGTCCAAAAAATAATAATAAAATTATAGAAAATATTAAATGTAAAGAAAAAAAATTGTGTGGTTTTAGGCGGCATTCTGATAAAACAGCGCACTTGAAAAAACATTGAATTTTTTAAGTTTTAACTTTTTTTTAATTATTTTTTTTAAACACAATTTATATTTAAGAAACTATATTAAAGTTTTTACATTTTTTGCAACAAAAAAATTTAATACAACTAGATATTTCTTTGGTAAAAATGTTTCTTTGCACAACCGTTCCCGACACATCGAATTCTCGCACTGCAACATTTCTGTGTCTAACAGTACTCTACATTTTTTACATTTTACAACTTTTAGTCGTTTGGCTGCTGGTACTTGTTCTTCATTATTGTTTTGCTAAGGTTGCTCAGCATTTTTGTGCTCAGGCATTTGAGTACTTGGCATAGAGAGTCTACGCTTTGCGTTAAGTTTAGCAACTTTCATGGCTTCCTTTGTTGCTTTTCATCTTTTTGTTTAAGGAAGTCGATCACATTTTCTTCGGTAATACATTTTCCACTAAGTTTTGACATGTTGCATTGCTTCAATTTCTTAGTATGCGATTGATTTCTGGCTTGAAAAACTGCTTCAACTCTAACTCAATACTGTTTTTGCAAGGCTCAACACATGCTTGTTACCTATCAAACTTGAAGCTGGTGTAGTTGAGAAGGATGGTAATCGGTGCGTGATGGAGTAGGTGCTCCGGCGGCTGTTGAAAATAATGAAGCTGCGTCTGAGCAAGATGGTGTAGGTGCTGCGGAGGCTGCTAAAATTGATGATAGTGGATTAAACATTTGTATGATTGCTAATGCCTTATGATTTATGTTGTTTTTATTAAGTGGAAATAAGGGAAATCAGCGATTGCATGCAAGCATGTAAAACATTTACCACTCTCGTACAGCAATTTGAGAAACGGTGGAAAATTTTGTTTATCTAAATTCTTACATTTTGATTCTTTGTAATACTTTGTAAGAATTTCTTTCCATGCTTGTTTGACATTACAATAGACACCTCTATCCAATGATTGTAGAATATGCGAAGAATGCTCTGGTAGACAAATCAAGATTATATTGTGTTTTTTGTACAACAATACCGCTTCTAAAGTTATGTGAGTTGTATGCCCATCTAACACTAAAATATGAATACCACTAATTTGCTCAGTTTGGGGTATAAATACTTCTTTCAGCCATTCAATAAACGTATCGTGCTTCATCAAACCTAATTTTGAAATTGAATATTTGATGTATATGATTATAATAACAAATAACATAGTTATTTATTGATGTAATCATATAGTTTATTTTTAATTTAACCGGAATTAATACTAAGTTGATTAGATAAAGAAAGGCGCCTAGTCACTTGCAAAAAACTAAACTAAGTAATTAATTGAGTATGCGTTTTTATCAGAAAAAAAAGTTTTTTTTACTTTTTTGATTTTTGATTTAACTTTTTGTTCTAACTGCATAAAAATTATACTATCAGAATGGAAATTAAATTTCCAACAAGATAATGCTAAAATTATTTTTATATCAGTTTCGGTTTGAGCGCTATTTTGTTCGCAACGATAAAAAATGTATAAAAAGTTTTGACTTAAATTTGTATTAAAAAAAGAAAAAAATGGAGTTGGATCAACATATAATTTTACCAATTCGAATAGAGGAGATAGTTCTGTATTTGAATCTATTTTTTTTTTCATAGACATACAGGTGTAGTTTTTATTTGAGAATTTCGATCAGTGTGCGGAATGATATGGTGCCCGGTTTTACTCTATAACTTGAAGCTATGCGAGGGGAAACCTAGAGATCTCTTGATTTGTTTATTAGTGAAATTTAGCGTTGCGTAATTAATGGACGATCCCAAATTTATGACACCTCCATTTGGTGCATGCTAAACTCCTCTTCGAAAACGTAATCTGTATGAAAATAAATTTTTTTTATAGGCAAATACAAAAACGCACAAAAAAGTTTTTATTTTATTTTATATGAAAGTAATATAGGTTTGTTTGGTTTGTTGTTATTTTTTTTAGCTGTGTCAAACATATTTAACATTTGCATTTGACTCAAAAAGCTTTAAATTTATAAAAAAATTTTTTATTCCTTGATAAGGAATAAAAATTTTTTTTATAAATTTGTGTATAAATTAAAACTCCAGGACCTTGTGTTTTTAGTTCATTCAAATTAATAATCCTCAATTCCCATAAAATTTGATAACAATCTTTTTGTGTGTGTGTGTGTGTGTGTGTGTGTGTGTGTGTGTGTGTGTGTGTGTGTGTGTGTGTTGTGTGTGATATTAGAATTTTTTCTTAATTTATTTTCAATTATACAATAAAAAACAAATAGTTATTACATGGTTTATTTAAGCAGTGTGAAAACATAGATTGCAATTAAGGATGCTTTAAGGTTTCAATCCATATATTTTACACACAATAGTTTATGCATGTGACATTACTAGGTATAAGAATTGATATTTTTAAATTGATCAAATACTTGATAGTTTTGCATCATTTAAAAGATATCTTAAAAAAATATATTTTTAAAAGCATTAGACTCAAAAGAATGAAAATCAAAATTTTTAAATTTTTTTATGAAAAGAAACCTATGATATATTCCAAGCAAGTATGAAAAGTGCATTATAAAAATGGAGGAGAATGTAGTGGGTATTGTTTGACGCAACCAAGCATCAAAATATTTATATGAGTGATCTTCTTATTTAATAGTTTTTCTTAGTAAATTAGTTTTTATTAAAAATAAGTAAATGTTTTGTGATAAATGATTAAATCATGTTTTTTTTTCTCATTGTGATTATCATAGTAAATTTATGCATTCATTTAATATTTTTAAAAGCTTGCACATATATATATATATATATATATATATATATATATATATATATATATATATATATATATATATATATATATATATATATATATATTGTTATTTCACCTCCCCAAGGCCCAGAAGGCCACTACAGATGAGGAGGCTACTTAATTGTGGTTATAACCCTCTCTCAACTCTATAACTCCGAAACACGAACCTTGGGCCGCTGTGTGGAGGAACAAGTTAAGCGCGATACTACTAGGGACGTGGTGGGGATCGAACTCGGAACCTCTCGCTTATGAAGCGAGCGCACTACCACTACCGCATATATTAGGGTCCTGCGAATCACCTTTTATGGTATCGAATCAAATCAGGCATTGATTTACAAATTGAGTCAAATCTCAAATCAATTCATCATTTTGAGGATATCTATGTTTTAGTTAAACTTAGATTTACTCAAAATGCTTATTGGAATCCTGATTCAATTCGATTTGCGAATCAAGCGCTGCTTCAAATTGTGATTCAATTCGAAACTAAAAATAGCGATTCGCAGGGCCCTAATATATATATATATATATATATATATATATATATATATATATATATATATATATAATTGCATGCAAACACATTACTAGTTATGTATTACTAGTAAAAAAAAGGTTAAAGAGCTAGGAAACAGTAATAAAGACTTAAAAAATTGAAGGCTGTATAAATCAGGAAAACAAAAAGGTGAGTAAG
This sequence comes from Hydra vulgaris, assembly GCF_038396675.1. NCBI lineage: Eukaryota > Metazoa > Cnidaria > Hydrozoa > Anthoathecata > Hydridae > Hydra > Hydra vulgaris. The sequence goes on along the minus strand of NC_088921.1, from coordinate 18,669,464 downwards.
AGTTTTGAGGTTTTGTTAATGTGCAAGTAAATAAACTTGATGATATAATTTTTTATAGCATGAAGGGACAGATACAGTAAGCGGATGAATGACTTTGGTGAATAAAAACCCAGGCAAGAATGAAGTTTCAATTGATTAAATTAGAGATGATAGCTTGTTTGAGTTAAGGAAAAGTATTTTTCATACCAAATATTTTTTGGAAAAAAAAAACAGATGCAGCCTTACGACAATGGAGGTGTGGCTCATGCTTGGCAGATACAGAGAATCTAACTACATTTACAATGTGCTTTTGGACCTTGTCTAAGATAAAAATGTCAACAATATAGGAAATGTCATCAATACAGTATAGAAATCTAATTAATAATTCTGAGTTTAGTGCTGTTTCTGCCCACACATACATTTTGACATGGAGCTGAAGGCAGCCATTACATCGAAGATAATTTGCAAGAAAGAGTCTCTTTTATATTTATAGCACTTTTATAAAAAGAGTGTAGAAAATTTATATACAGATTTGTAAATATGTGTGTAATTGCTAATGTCATTTAAAATTAAGCAAATGTAAAAGTTCCATTTGTATAGCGTTACATAAAAACATTTGGAAGTGTAAACATCTTTAGTTTAAGTTAAGTTTGCATCTGGTATTTGGAATGAATGTGTATTTTTTTATAGCAATCATAAGTTTTTGCGATATTTTTAAAATGACAGCAAGTGTATAAAAATTGAAAAATGTATAATGCTGATGAGTAGATTTGAACCCTAGGAAATGACCCTTATGACAGCGCAATAAACCACTGGGTTATTGAGGATATAGATTTGAGTAAAAAACAAACCATTTTATGAATCTTTTATATAGATTGCACATAGTCAACACTTTTCAAGTGGGTTACTCTAATTTAGTGAGTTTATTTATTTAATCAAAAATTTAATAGAATATAAGCATTTTTAGCAGAAAGTCGAAACAGAGAGTAGAATTTTTTTTTTTTTAATCAAACATTTAGTTATGATATGCATCATGTTTTTTGACTTCTAAATATCTGGTTTTATTTATAAACACCATTTTTTTTGTTACAAATTTTTTATCATTGAATTATAATAATTTATCAACAATACAATTATATGTTTTATTTAATATTTGCGATGGAGTAAAATATTTACATTGTTAACATTTTATTAAACTTGAAAGTTTTAACTACATATTATACATATAATATATTATATATTATACAGGATGCAGCAAATTAAGTATAACCAAATAAATACGCTCTCAAATTTCTATTACAAAAAATATTTGTTTTTTAAGCAAAGCATTGTAAAAAAGTCAAAATATAAAAATACAATTTTATTGTTCGATATGTCCCCCTTTAGCTATAATTATTTCATCAAGTCTTATATAATATATATATATATATATACATCAAGTCTTATATAATATATATATATATATATATATATATATATATATATATATATATATATATATATATATATATATATATATATATATATAGATCTATAGTTTGTTGGCTTTGGGAAGAGCGGAAGGAAAAAAGTGATTCTTACGCCAACACATACGTCACTTTTAATTACTTTTGACTTTCGTCCAACATTTCCGTGTTGGACGAAAGTCAAAACCATTAATTTAATTACAAATTAATTGTTATATAAAAAAACCACAAAAACGCAAATTTAATTGACCGGAATGTTTTTAAAAACATTCTGAATGTTTTTAAAACATTCTGAATGTTTTTAACAATATAAACAATGTTTTTATTTTTATTTTTTTTAATAAAATGTTTTTATTTTTATTTTTTTTAATATAATGTTTTTATTTTTATTTTTTTTACTGTAAATCATGTGCAGAGTGTTGCTACATCGACTATCTTATAGCCTGACTCGCAAGGGAGTGCTGCTACATCGACTGACAAATAGCCCGACTCGCAAGGGAGTGCTGCTACATCGACTGACAAACAGCCTGACTTGCAAGGGAGTGCTGCTACATCGACTGAGGGTTTGGTTGGGGCAGGCAGTCTATCATTATTAAAAAAAAAAAATTCCGGTCTTGCATTTTAATTTCTACTTTTTGTCAACAAAATATGGAAAAAACTTTCGGACAACATCTAAGGGTTCTATATATATATATATATATATATATATATGTTTTTACTAATTTATATATATATATATATATATATATATATATATATATATATATATATATATATATATATATATATATAGTATATATATATATATTAGGGTACATCACTTAAAAATAAAATGAGCAAAGAAACTTCTAGCATCAATATTATAGTGCCAATATATATAATAAATAAAAATTAAAAAAAAAAATTTTTTTGTACCTACCAGGGAACTGTTTTTTTTGTCAATTATCTGTATATCAGAATGTAATGTTTTCGAAGTAAAAAATTTTTTATCTCAGTGAGCATCTGTGAAATTTTCATTTTTCAAAAACTAGGAAAATGATTGGCATCAAAAAACCAAGATTAAACTAGGGCGGACGAGCTGGAAGCCCGGAAGGGTTACCGGACCTTTTTTTTATTTTTTAGAAATTTCAAGTAATATTAAAAAATTAGAATTCTCCACCTACCAGGGAATTTGTTTATTTTTAAGATGTCAGATATAAAAAAGAAAAAAACAAATGACATTAATATTAACTATTTGTTTGGCATAGTGACATATTCATGTTAAAACATATTTACTGTATAAATAATCAAATTCAAATGTCTTTTAAAAAAATGTTTCTTAGATCTTTTTTAGAGTGCAGCTTAGGCATTAATAGTCTATGAGCCAACCTAGCCCTGACAAATCCATCTCTTTTCTCAAATCCACAATCAGATGCAGATGCATCTGTCACCTCTTTTACAGCATTTTCGCTAGATTGTGTGTGTAGGGGAAAGAAGGGTGCTTCAAAATCTCTAAGAAATTGTCAAGATCTTTCGTAGGTATTTGACATGTAAATATAGGTTCTAATTTATCTTCTTTGTCCAAGTTGACCAGTTCTTAATTGGATATAGCTTGAGTTGGACCTTCTTCCTTGTCCTGAATCGAGTGTCTCCATACTCCGAACTTTTCCGTATCTCTTTGATGGTTTTAATGGCAAACCTCCTAGATTCTTTAACTGAGCTTGCTATAAGGGAAAGAATCAAAGATTCAGAATGAGCAAAATAAGCCCTATTTTTTATGTAGGGAGTAACAATTTCTTTTATCTCATACTCCTGTTTTCTTAGCAGTCTTAACAGTGTTACTATGTGTTTTGGGGCCTCAACAATACTGTGTTTCACTTTAATTTTATACCACATGTGAAAATACACTTGAATTACCCATTTTAAAATTAAGTGAAATCTTCTTAGCACATCATCAGTAAAGCCATGGTTACTCATATGGAGAAAAATAATAGCTTCTCCAGTAGTAAGCCATCTGCTATGGGAAAGATTGTCACACTTAGCCATTTTAAGATTTGGGTCCATCTTGCCTGTAGTCAAACATGTAATCAGTTTATAGCAGAGAGCTGAATCTGTTGACATTGAACTTGGAATTTTTTCAGGGAACTGGATTAATGGTTCCAACTGCGCAATAGGTTCAAATGTATCAAGTTTTTCCACACTGTTTACTTTTAAAAGTGCTTTTCCAATTAGTCCAGTGAAACCAACATTTGAATTGGTGGGTCCATCCAGAGTGACAAAAATGTCCCTCAAAGAAAGCTCATTGCAATGTAGCATACAAATAGACCAGAAACACTTTCTACCTAACAATTGTTCAAGATTTGTCAACAAACCTCCATCAGCTAAGATGGAGATTTGTCAACAAGCCTCCATCTTAGCTGCTTGTTTAGCAGGCTTATTACGAGGTATTGCCTTCATGGGCATAAAACGTGTAATATAGCGACCGTCAGGTTCAGAAGTAACAGTAATGTGTTCTTCTTTCACAACCCTGTGATAAAATTGTTTTGTTACAGGGTTGTGCTTTAAAACTCTGGTAAAATCTTTTCTGCTATCAGCAAATATACCTTTGATAGGTTGTAATTGAAACTTTTTTCTTCAAATGTCTTTGCTTTAGTCATTTCTGCTTTCCTAGCTCTAACAACTTTCTTAGGATCTACAGCCAAATAGGACATTTTAGGTGTTGAAAAGTTACCAAGAATAAGGTCTTGAAGAAAAGCTGAAACTACTGCTGATGTTGCAGTTGGTGAAATATCAAATCTCAAAGAAGCTTCAGCAGTATTACTAATGGACATAAAATTTAGTTTCCATTTATCTGTTGAAGCAGGTTCATCTTCCATTTCTATTCTATTTGAATTATCATCACATATGAAAGACTCAATCTTTATTTTTTTTCTAATTTGTTTTTCTAGACTTGACTTTCTTTTCAGCTTCCTCTTTTCTAAAGAAACCTGTCTTGCTGTTTTCTTAGTATATTTACAAGTCATTTGATATTTTGATAGTGACCCAGTTTTTTCTCTTTCAGCTTTTAACCAAATAAGTTCACTTTTTGGAATCTTTTTTTCCCTTGGACAAGTACACTAAATATGTGCAAAATCTTGACAACTATTTAATTTTGAGCACTTTTCATTACATAAAGTGATTTCACATTTACAATATGTAATGTCAAACAATTGATCTAATTTGATTTCCCAGGTAGAAACAATTTTTTGGGCTGCTTTTCCTCTAGAAATATGACTAAACTTATTCCAGGCTATTAGATTTTTTGTACCAAAGATATTTTGTTTATTACCGCAGGAAACTTGAAAAAGCATTCAATCTTGTCCACTGTTGAAGAACCAAGTCTGCTAATTGTACACTAAGTTCTCTTACAGACATAAGCCTCCTTAAAAATAAATAGTTAATACAAGTAAATATAAACAAAGTTAATACAAGTAAATATAAACAAAATTTCTGCAATCTTTAAATTTAACTTTTTATTACATACTTGCCAATATCTTTTTTAATGAGCAAACTTTCTTGTATTAAAAGACCCTTTCTCAGGATATCTCTAATAGTAGGCACTTCTGAAGGATTAAAATCATTACTTCTACCCAAATACAGTGAAAATTGTGATTCTTTTTTATCCAAATTGAATCTAGTAATTTTAGGAGCACTAATTCTTCCTATTAATATTAAATAATTACTAGCAATTAACAAAATTGGAAATCAACCGGAAGTAAAGTACTCTTGTACTGCATATTCTTGTATGAGGTAAATGCACTTACTTTACTTAAATTACAGAAGTAATTTATTTCCAGTTTTATTGATTGCTAGTATGAATAAACGAAAACGTATGTTTAAATACAAAAATTATTTCAGAATGTGATGTATTGTATTCTTTCCAGAGTACATATAGAATAGTACATAAGTACAGAAGTTATAGCCCATGCGTCTTCCAGAGACAAACAACTTCTTTCGCGGTGACAGTAATTGTGATATGGAAAATAGTCTTGCTCGATGTCCGTAACACTAACCCTTACGGGCTAGGCCCAATATTATTTATAAACTTTGGCATATATATAATTCTGACATATATAAAATTCGCTGAATGGTCATACACATGCAGTGAACGCCTGAGGGAAGAAATGAAGTACATTAGAATAAAGGAGAATAATTTTTCAAACGAATCTTATTTTGACAATTGATAAGACAAAAATAAAGATTAATAGAGGAATATTTAAAATATAATTAAGACAGACAATGCACCTAAACAATACTAACAATAATAATAAAAAATAAATTGTTACATAAATACTAATATGAACAAAGATATACAAAAAATAAATAAAACAAAAAATAGATTACAAAAATAAAAAGTATGCATACAACAATGAAAGGCCTCAGAGTGGGAAAAAAAACACTAATGCTAATGTGTAAACATAATTTGTGTAGTGATTAAGTAATAACCATCTCCCCAAAGTCGCGTCTATTATTACTGGCGTTTCGATGAGGATCAGCACTAATAACTAGTTTATCCCATCAGACAAACATCATCGCCACTTATACTTTACCCCGCAACTTATGCCTAATCCATACTGCAGTAAAAAAGTATTCATTACAAATAGCCAAACCCCAACCATACCCAAATTTGTAAAACGCTAATATTTTTTTGATGATATGATATAAAAAGTGTTGATCTACTGCACAATATAAATAAAAATAGTTAAATAAATCACTTACCATACCAGCGGTAGAAAAAACTAAGCACAATAAATTAAAATTCAAATAAAAAAAATGCCAAAAATAAAAACAAAAACAACTAAAGTGTGCAAGCAGAAAATACTAATGAATTTTCCCCTTAGACCATTTAAACAACCTAGGTAGTTCCAGCACAAATAAACCAAAAACAATTAAATGGCAATGTACCTAATTAAAAACCTTTTTAACGTTAAATAAAACTCAATAGAGTCTTCAAAAAACTCTAACGCTGTCATAAATACTTCATTCGAATTTTGTTAACCAATCTAATGTGTAAGAAAATGAAACAACCTGGGAAACTTAAAATCATTACTAAAAATCGAGTAATATATGAAAGTAGAAAAATATATGTATATATATATATGGCTTGCAAAAATGTAAAGATTTAAATATGTAGTGAAGGATAAAAGAAATTCTCTGAATAATTATGTACATTGCGCGCAAACTACACTTTTGTACTAATGTAATAAACGTAGAAAATAATGTACACTTATGTACAATGCAATTAGGGTGTCCAATACCGGACCAAAAATGGAATACTGGTTTTTCGGTATTAGGTTAAGTGAAAACCGAAATACCGGTATTAATACCCGTATTTACAATTACTAAAAAAAAAATTAGCCTACTTTCTTCATAACCAAAGCACCTGTGGTAATACATACAATAACGCTATCAATTTTTAAGTTGTGTTCTTTAATTATGTTTTCAATTAACTTAGCACACATTTCTGCTAGGAAATGTCCAATAACTCATGCTAAACGCAAATTCCAAAATCTATTTCGAGAATGAACATTAATGTTCAAATAGCGTCTATTTTTTACCGAAGTCCACTCGTCAAACGTAAGACTAAATCGATTTCCTTGACGTTGAAGTTCAGATAATTCTTCTATTATTGAATTTCGAATTTTAGTTGCATATTTCATAACTATTTGGCGAATGGATTCAGATGATTTTGGCACATCAAAACCTCGAGCTACCAGCGATTTTCTTAGCTCATTAGATGTTATAAAAACTCTGAATGGCAAGCCATTGGTTGCTTGCCATTCAGAGTTTTTGAATCATAAACAAAAATAATATAAACTACACATATATATACACATCATTTCGCAATCACAATTCCCAAGGAGTCTTAAAAAACGTGTTTATACTAGCCTATAAGTCATTACTTTTAAAATCGTTTTCTATTTTGAGAATTTGTTATTTTAAGCACGTGCAAACCAGTGATTACAAAATATCAAATATCAGACGAGATTTAAAACATGAAAAAAAATATAACATCTCTATATTATATGAATAAAAAAACATAACTAAATTTGTAATAGAGATGTAGTTATGTCTTCGTATTATATAGATGTTTTTAGGTTTTTCTATCTTGCCTATGAATACGTGTGTGTTAAATATTTATTCTTTTTAAATTTATTCTTTGTCTTTATTTGTTGTTGTTATATTTGCAAATATATATAAAACAAATAAAATGAAGCACATCACAAGGGGCCATCCATAAAGTACGTATGCAGGTATGGGGGGTTACCAAAAAGCGTACAAATGCGTACAAGGGGTGGGGGGTGTTAAAGACAGTAAGTATGTACGCTGTTTGACTATCTCTCCTATAAAAAATCAGTATTATATTTTCTTTTTCTAAATTCGGTCACAACTCTTTTTTATATCTCTTTATAAATAATAATAAATAATGTTTTTTATTTTTTGCAATGTAATTTGATTGGAAGCGAGATGAGAAGCAAAAAGAGGTTAAATAAAAGCATTTTATTTTTAATTACGCAACGTGGTTTATTTCTCTTAAATGAATTTAATATTTTTCAATTTTTAAATATAATAAAAAATAAGTTAATATTATGATAAAATTGCTTTTAAGATTGGGGTTTTTAGTTCATTAAATAAATTTAAAGCCCCCCTTTTAAATGAATTTTAAGAATTTAAAAAAGGTTTTTAAGGCAAAAATACTTTTCTCTTAAAAAAACGATGACTATAATTGTAAAAAATAGTTATTTTAAGGCAGATAGAAACCAATACTTTTTATTATGCAAGCAAGAGCAATTAATTTGAGTTAACAGCTAAACGATAACAATAAAAACTTTTTTATTCTATTCGAAAACTGAAAACACCAAATTAGAGAGAAAAAAATATATATTATTACCAAGATGCCGCACGGATTTGTAGAGAATGAGAAAAAATATCTTCAATTCATTGAGTTGTATAAAAAAGGGTATTCAACGCTTGAAAAACAAAGGCAATATCAGCACGCACAGGAGTTGTGGAATGATCAATCAAAGGAGTTGTAGAAAATGATCAATCCTTGTATGAAAAAAAAAGTAAACAAGTTAAAAGTGAAAGAAACAAATCGAAAGGATCAATTATGTCATTCTGGGGAAATGCCTTTTCACCACCTAGCAAAAAAAAAAGATATGCCGTCTTCATCAAATAAAACGCCAAGTTCTCTAAATGCAACTACGATAGAGCCTGCAAGCATTGAACTTGGTAAGCTAATTTCTGTAATATTTTAAAACATTTTCTAAACATTGAGTTCAACCAAATTATAAATCAAACTATATCGTACGACTATAGAGCAGTCACATAAACTTATTTATCATTAGCCACTAGATCTATTTTCTATATCCAAAATAAATCGATTAGTATCAACTGCCAAGATTTTATAATCATTTTTCAGTATTTTTTTAATTTAGATTTAAGATCCAACAACACGAAAAGAGAAATTCCGGCACAAATTAGGAGTCGAACGAAAATCTCAGATCTTGAATCGCAACGTTCATCCTTGATAATCGTACGCGACTCTGGTTTGTCTAACGTATCAAAGGAACAAATAAACACTGTAAAAGAAAGCATAAGAAAAGAAAATACAAAATTGGAAAGGTAAGATAATTTAATTGTATATAGTTTCTTTATTAAACATTTCGTTTTATAATGTTTAACTATCAGGTTTCTAGTAAATATCAAGAGATATATTAAACAGCGCTTAATTGTGCGTATAGAAAAGCGTCTTGGGCAAAAAAACATTTTTCTGACAGAAATTTTCATAATCTTTTTGTCAATAATAATTTCTAGTTTGAAATAAGAATTAGCGTACTTTTTCTTTTGCAACATCAGCTAAAGTTCGCAAAACCTTAAGTAAAAAGTTTTTATAATGAAATCAAAGGTTTTCAGAAATTTTGTTTTCAGATTGATTCGTGAATTGGCTCGTCAAAGAAAACGAAGACAAAAACTTAAAGAGAGTATCGAAACTGTGTGTCAGAACAACCCTGAAGCGTCAAGTGCCTTGAAACAGTTTATTCGAAACCATTCTGGACAACCACGTCTTGAAGTTGATCAACCAGAGCTTTATCAACAATTATAAAAATTGTGCAGAACTCATCAGCAGCTGACAAACGTCGAAGAACAAACTATCTTCGTAGCGTCTCCACTTTAGATGACCTTCAGACAGAGTTGACAAAACTAGGCTTTACCTTGAGTAGAAGTTGTTTGTACCTTCGTCTTTTACCACGACGTGGAAACACTTCTAAAGGAAAAAAACATGTCAACACGGTTCCAGTGAAGCTATTACGTCCAGAAAACTCAATGCGAAAAAAAACAACGATAGAATGTTTGCAAAGTCATTTATTGGCGACATGTTTGAAGTTTGCAAATTATTTGGACCAAAAGCTGTGCTTTTCATTTCCAACAATGATAAAGCCAGAGTTCCATTGGGTCTTGCTACAGCAAGCCTTCAGGCGCCGTTGCTGATGCATATGGAATACAAGGTCAAACTCATGGATTACGACTTTGTCGTTAGCCCACAGCACAAATTGATCCCATCAGTGTATGGCATATGCGAAGTTAACAAAACCGGAATTGTATCTTACAGTGGGGACACTTTCATACGCATAAGAAGTAGGAAACACAATACATTAAATGCTTTTACACATGCTTTTGATGTTAGAGAGCTTTTTAAAACCAATTTGGTTGATTGTAGACCAATTATGATAATGGAGACTGATGGAGCTCAGGATGAGGCACCGCGCTTCCCTAAAACCTTAGCAACTGCTGTTGATCTCTTCCGCTTGCTTGATTTTGATGCCCTTCTTCATGGTGTAAATGCAGCTCAGCATTCTGCCTTTAACCCCGTCGAAAGAAGAATGGCACCTCTTTCTCATGATTTGGCTGGAATAATTCTTCCTCATGATTATTTTGGCAACCACCTTGATTCTTCAGGAAAAACAACTGACCAAAAATTGGAGCTAGAGAACTTTCAAAAATCGGCTACCATTTTAGCCCAAGTTTGGGAGAAAACAGTCATTGATGGGTATCCTGTTCATTGTCAGGCTGTACCAGTTGGAAAAGCATATGAACCACCTACTCCTGATCCTGTTTGGTAGGAAAATATTGTCAGCAATCGCGATATAGCCTTCAAATCGTAAAATGCCAAGACAAGTCATGCTGCACACCATTTCAAACAAACTGGATGAAAAACCTCCACCAACGTTTCATTCCATTTCCAGCCATTTACGAATACTGCGAGAATGGTGATAAAGCAATAGAGCCGTCTACATGTTATAAAAACGTATCAAACCAATCAACATTTGCACCACTGACACATCGCCTTTTGCTACATGATATACCTACAGAAGGATTAAAATGCAAAATAATACCATTTGATCTGTATTGCCCATCGATGAAAGAAAAGCTATCAAACGGAGTTTGTGTTAACTGTAATAAATACTGGCCAAGTAAGGCTGCAATGAAAAAGCACATAAAAAGCAAAAAAACAAGCATGCCTGTATTTGATAATACGTTTAACTTATTTAAGTTACCATTTGTGAAAATATAAAATATAACATAATCGCAAGAATGCTTTTTTATAATATTATTCTTTATTTTTATTATTAACTTCCCGGTTTTTAATTAAGTACAGAGAAATGTCAAAATAACTGGATATTTTTTGGTTTTTAATGTTTTATAGCAGCCGTGGCGCAGTGGTTAAAGCATTGGACTCGTAACACAAGGGTTGCGGGTTCGATCCACGGTTGAAGCAAATAAACGTTATCGGTGAAGTTGGAAACTGAGAGCTAACTTAATAAATGATATTCTTCTTGTGGCGGTGCTCTGTGATAAGACCATTAGGACTTCTTAGAGCACCTAAATAACTAAAAAAAAAAGTTATGCATTCAGGAAGGGGGCTTTATTTTGGAATAAATAATGCTTACGTACACAAGGAGGGAGGGGGGTTCAAAATCAGTACTTTTACTGCGTACTTACTTTATGGATGGCCCCAACAAAGTTACAAAAAACAAAGCGAAAAATTTTTTTGTTATCTATTTTTATAATCAAAGTTTTTTTCTGTGATATTTTCATGCTTATAACTTTCTAAAAATGTCTGTGTCAAAACACGCACGAAGTCTAATGGAACAGTTTCTGTGCGATGAAAAAAATAATTGAAATACCGGTATATACCGGTATTGAGAACTCGGTATCGGTAATAGAAAAATGGCCGATAAACCAGGATACCGGTATTGGATGCCCTAAATCAGTGGTTCCCAACCGGTGGTCCATGGACTCCTGGGGGTCCATATGAACTTTTGAAACGGACCACAAGGTAAACGTAAATTCAAAATAAATTTGAGTTATTGAATTTTAATTTTGATATACTTCTCTGTCTTAAACAAAAAAATAATTCTTAAATTCAAAATGTAGTTCATGCAAGACAACATATATTGCACAAAATCTGTGTAAGCCAATTCGACGTTAACCGTCAATGACTTGCGGACCACTATAAAACAATAAATACTTTATATTATTCTTACATCCGTAAATTTTAAATGCTATATAAAATTATCTTATCTTATGGTAAAAATATTTTTCCTAACTAATTGGTTTGAAAGAAAGTAATTTGTATTATTTTCTTTGAATAGTCGAGAATATACTTCTCTCAAATGAATTATACAAATCTCGAGTTAATATATTACATTATTTTATATTATTTGTTAAATTCTTTAGATGTCTAAAAGTAAAAAAAGGTCATATTCAGATGAATATATGAAATATGGTTTTACCTACATGCTAAAAGAAACCATTTGCTACCCACAGTGTGTTATTTGTTATAAAGTACTAGGAAATGACTCTATAAAACCCTCAAAGCTTGCTATTCACTTGAATAAGTGCCATCCTGATCTTCGAACAAAAGATTCTGATTTTTTCAAAAGAAAATTTGAATCACTGAAGAGGTGTAAGTTGGATAAAACTGGGATTATTCGCCAAACTCAACAGAATATAGTAGAAGCATCTTATAAGGTTTCATATATAATAGCACAGAAGAAAAAAGCTCACACATTGGCTGAAGAAGTTATACTTCCATGTACAAAAGAAATCGTTAGATTATTATTTGGAGAAGAAGCTGTAAAGAAGATAGATAATATACCTTTATCAAATACTACAGTCAAACGAAGGATAACTGACATTTCATCAAATATTAAAGAAAATGTTATTAATGAAATTAAAGAATCACCATATTTTTCTATTCAGTTGGATGAGTCCACAGATGTAAGTTCAATGGCACAATTAATTGTATTTTGTAGGTATATTCACAATAATAAATTCAAAGAAGAATTTTTGTTCTCTTCTTTCCTTGAAACAACAACAAAAGCAGCTGATATTATGGAAATTATGAAACAGTTTTTCAATGACAATAAATTACAATGGAAATATTTGTTAGGAATTACTACTGATGGAGCTCCTGCCATGATGGGTTGTAAGTCTGGATTGCAGACTAGGATAAAAGAGATTGCTCCAAATGTAGTGGGTGTACACTGTTTTATTCATAGACAGGCTTTGGCAACCAAAACATTGCCAGGTAGTTTGAAAACTGTATTTAATCAATTGGTCAAATCATATAAAATCTTCTGCTTTTATCATAAAAAATCATATAAAATCTTCTGCTTTTAACGCTTGACTTTTTACAAAATTTTGTTCTGACCTAGATGCTGAACACAATAAGTTATTGTTTTATACTTCAGTGCGATGGCTTTCTGCTGGAAATTTTTTGGAAAGATTTTTCAAGCTTAGAAACGAAGTGAAAGAATTTTTATGTCAAATGAAAAGTGGACTGGTAGAATATTTTGAATTTGACAATTTTGAAATAACAACTGCTTATCTTGTGGACATTGTGGGTCATTTTAACAAGTTAAATTTGCAACTTCAAGGCAAAAATGGTAATGTCATTACACACTCGGATAAACTGAAGGAATTTATTGAAAAGCTCAAACTGTATAAGACTAGAATCAATAATGGAAATTTGATGTTTCAAAATTTAAATAGCGTAATTGGAAATAACATGCTTCCCGAAGTTTTAAAGATAGAAATACTTTGTCACCTTGATAATTTGATTAATGAATTTGGTAACTATTTTCCAGATGTGAACCTTTTGAGCAGTGAAGTAATTATATCACCATTTTCTTGTGATGTGAAAAATGTGAATGAGGAAGCACAAGAAGAATTTATAGAGTTAAAGAATGATACCACTGCTAAGGATCACTTCAAAATAACACCATTAAATAACTTCTGGTTGAAAATGAGGAATTCATATCCATTGTGTTCAACAATTGCACTTAAAGCCCTTATTCCTTTTTCAACATCATATTTGTGTGAAGCAGGGTTTTCAGCCGTGTTATCTATAAAAACCAAAAAAAGAAATAGACTTGAAATTGATGCAGATATTAGATGTGCTCTATCAAAAACTAAACCAGATTTTCAGATATTAATTGCTGGTAAGCAGTGCCAGAATTCACATTGACCAGTTTTTGTATCATATATTAACTAAGATAAAATATTTTTGGGTCATAGATAGTCTATTCTATTAAAAAATACCTTGAATAAAATGTTGTCCTGATGAATAAAAATTACATTATTAAAATGTTCCTCTTGTAATAATTTTTAAAAGTAAAGGGGTCCATGGAGATCTTATGATATATAATTTGGGGAACGGGTTAGAAAAGGTTGGGAACCACTGCCCTAAATGTAATAAATGTAAAGATAACTGGTGAATACAATTAAATACAAACAATATTTCTGTACATGTAATAAATGTAGAAATAAATATTTAAAAATAACCTACAACTTTTCTGAACTTTGCATTTCTAAATATACAGGGCAGACTACACAGTTCTCAAAGTTGGGGAGTTGTGGGGAGCACAATCATAAACTACTAAAAAAGGTCCTCCATATCTAAAAACTTCAAAACCTTTGTTAAAAAAAAAAAATCTTTTATAGAAAAAGTGAGGGGGCTTTGTAGAAAAAATGGGGGGAGGATGCAGTGACCCCATGATCCTCTGGCGTCATCAGCCCTGATATAATCTCAATTTTTCAACGCCAATCATGTTACCTTTTTTTTATTATTTGTTAGACACAAAGAACATCAATATCGAACTAAACTCACTGAGATATGAGTTTTAAATTTGTGATTTGTTATAATCCGACATCTTCCTAAATGAATCAGTTTAGTCAAAATTATTCAAATTTTTTTTTGAGTTTTTATTTATTATATATTTTGGCACTATAATATTGATGCTAGAAGTTTCTTTGCTCATTTTTTTTTAAGTTGTGTACCCTAATATATATATATATATATATATATATATATATATATATATATATATATATATATATATATATATATATATATATATATATATATATATATATATATATGTATATATATATATATATATATATATATATATATATATATATATATATATATATATATATATATATATATATATATATATATATATATATATATATATATATATATATATATATATATATATATATATATATATATATATATATATACTAGGGTGTTCCGTTTTCAGGGTCACATTTTATTTTGACTGCTCCAAGCATTTTTCTGCTGCATATATGTGAGAAAATGAGATCTGTGAAGTTTTAAAGCTCTAAGTTTATTTTTGTGACTACACAAGCCACCCTAAGTTTCAAAAGTCATGATTTTTGGGTGAAAAAAGCCTTATTTTACAGTGCTTGTGTAGTCACAGTTTGAAAGATACATGCTAATCGTATGTTGAACCATGAACTATTAACCCTCTTTAGTTAGAAAAAAATTGGGAGCAGTTTAGATAAAACCCGTAGTTAGGTTTGAAGTGAGTTCAAAAATACACAGTTGACACAATTTACCCATTTTTATGCAGTTTGACATGGTTGACAAAATCAAACAAAATACTGATCTAATCATTATGAAATGGCTCTAAATCAATTTCCGAACTCTTTTCATACCTAATTAGACCAAAGAAAATTCAAAATGGGTTAAAAAGTACTAGTTACATGTTTACATTTATATATATATTATACTAGACATATTTTAACCACTAATTCTACAACATATTAACATTTTCTTCCACCCTTTCTTTTCTGGTCCACTGCTAGAAGAAGATCTTGCCTCAACTCTTCATCAAGGCTTTCATCAACAAAGTCCTGTATAAGCTTAGCATTCCTCTCTGCAGCATCATTAGTTACAGGAATGTTGGAGATAAAATCCTTGAACTTTGTATAGCCAGACAATCTGTTCTACATACAGGTGGAATCTTCATTCATTCAAGCTGCTGGCTATCCATTTTTAAGATGTTAAATATCAAAATGGATTCTGAATCAACAAACTCAGACAACATCGGTCCCTCTCCTTCTTTGTCAATGAACCTGATACATTAACCTTCTTATACATAATATTAAACATAAATGACAGAGGCTCCTTTTCCATTGAATCATTTATCATCAGGATTTTTTCAGCAATTTCAGTCTTTTCCTCATCTGACTCTCCAGTAAACTAAATGGGATCAAAGTTGGATAAAGTATCATGTATGGTTTGCAATGCTATCGAGAAATTTGGCTGCAATATTAGGTCTGCTCTTCATGTATGACTTCATCTCCCAGATTGCTTCTATGTCATGTCTTGGAGAAATTACAGTCAAATTTGTTAGAATTTGTTGAAATATTTTTTTATCTAATAAAAAAATATTTCACAAATGTTTTTTTAACACTTAATTTCTGCTAATTTCACTTAATTCATTTTAAATAATATAATTAAATTTCTGATGAAACCTAAATTTTGTAATTGTTAAATATTATATTTCCTTATAATTTATTTCTTAAAACAATCTTATTCTTAACATGATCTTGTTTCTTTATCACAATTTATTTTCTTATGTTATTGTTACATATTTAATGTTTTAACATATTTCAAATCAATTATAAACAATTTATACAGAGATTTTTGTTACCAATGAGATATTTGTGAACAAAGTTTATATTCATAAATAAATTGTCAAAAGAATATAACTCAATATTTAATTAATAAGAAACAAAAAATTTTAAATACATTTGTGAAAAGAATTCTTATAAACAAAAAACTCCTTTAAAATAAAAAAATAAAGTTTTTTTATTTGCTTTTACATATTTTAATGTAGATTAATGTTTCACAATTTAACAAGAAAAAAGTTTCTTAATCTAATAAATATTGCTTAATAAAACTACATTTATATTTCTTTGGAACTATGTTTTACTAACTATTTTTTTCAAAACAAAAAATTACATGGGACTTGGTGATAATAAATAAGTGCGCAAGCTGAAAAAAGCTCATGTTATACAGGCATGGCAAGCTAAACGAGTTTATAATCTAATTTATAAATATCTGTTTTAAGTTTCGATTACCATAACTCTAGGACACCAAAATAACACAATGTAAAATAAATTTCAAGCTTTATTTATTAAAAATAATCCCATGTTCATCACCATGTTGCACTATATCTCCGAAAACACCAAAAGGGCTTTTTGAAGCATGCTACTAAAAATTATTTGAGAGTTCTTATATAAGTCATACTAGATGTTTTTAAGTCAGTTAGATTACACTTATCCATTAAAAATATTTTTAAGATCATAAAATTTATCAAGGACACAAAAACACACACACTGAAAAACACAAAAAAGGACACCAAGAAGGGAAGTTGTGAGTTTTCTAAAATAATTACATGGTCGCAATATGTTTTTAAAATATCTTTTAATAACTGTAGGACACCAAAAAGGATACAGAAAAAAATATCCAGCTGTAAAAATATTTTAAGATTATTATTACTATGTATAATACTTTAATTAAAAAAATATATAATTATTATTACTATGTATAATAATAAAAATCTTAAAATATATTTAAAAGTTAGACTTGAATAAAATCTATATACACGGCTGGGGCAAGAAGAAGACAAACTTCTTAAAAATAAATAAAAATAAAACAGGAAAAAAAAAAAAATTAATTAATAAGACAGATATACTGTTCCCACTTTCTTTTCTTAATTACCTGCTTTAACACTGTTCAAAATAGTAAACTATAACACTAACACTTTTTCTTATATAATCAATCACTTCTTTTCTCTTTATAATCAATCACTTCTTATCGCTTAATAATCAATCACTTCTTTTTTCTTTATAATCAATCACTTCATTTCTCTTTACAATCAATCACATCTTTTCTCTTTACAATCAATCACTTCTTTTCTCTTAGGCATTTATGGCTTGTTCTTGTTGTGAACTTGATAAAAACGATTCAATTGAGGAATAAGTCAAATGAAAATATCCAATCTTTTTCTTCATTTAACAAAGACATAAACTGTATGAAGGAAGATGGAATTATTGTTGAGCATAATGAAAATCAATACCATTTTAAAGTAAACATTGTCACTCATAGTTCGGACAGAAAGGCTCTAAATATTTATTAAGGTCTTGGAGGTTAATATACAAACAGTTCAAGATGGTTTCATCATAAATAGGGATGTTAATTTCATGCAACAAATATTTCTTGACTTTGTAAAATAGGACAAAACCACTTTAAAAAAATTTTAAAAAATTATGAATTTTGACACAGTCAAAGTTTGACTGCATGTTTGAATGTTAGATCCATTCAGGTTTTACATGGTTTGCTCAGAAGCTTTGATCATTTTATGGTTATATTTAGTTGCGACAACTTGGCCACCGTTTTTTAGATTTTTTGAGAACATTTAAATTTATGTGTGTTTCCATGTATGTTCAAAACTTTTTTACATGCTAAAACAATTAAATTCGTAAATAATCTTTTGCAATTAAATGTTTTAATATTGGCAAAGGGACATTAAACTAAATGGTAATTTACTTTTAATAATTGATTACAAAAACAAAATTTTTAATTTTATTTTTTAAATTATAAAAAGTTAAGTAAGTTTTATTAAGAATTATAATAAATAATTATAAAAATAATAACAGGCCTCGGCCTGTTATTATTTATATAATTATGTAAACGGTTTACATGAGCATTTATGGCTCTCACAAAAGTAAAATCTTTTCTCTCAAAATAATTGCCATAGTTACTAAAATAAAAAACGTAGTCATTTTAATAATTATTTTTAATAATTCTTAAAATGCCTGCATTCTATTACAATAAGAATATATAAAACTTTTTTTATAAGCAGTAAAAATAACGCTCGTCTAAATAATTTTTTCATGCTGCAATAAATGACACTTGTTATGTATATATTCTTGTAATATTAATATTACAAAAATATGCTTGACATGGCATGACAAATCTACGCATATGCAAACTTTTGTTAAAAAAAAGACAAAAAAATGGGCGTCATGTTTCTATGTGTTTTTGCATATGCATATGCTGATGTTTGCTTAAAATTTTTAAAAACGTGCGCTTTACTTCAGCAATATTTTTTCCAAATAATTATGCGATTGATAGTTTTAATTCAGATAAACTGATTTAATTCAGATAGCTTTAATTCAGATAAAACCCAATTTTTTTCAGCCATTTGTTATTGTAATAATTTGGAACTACCTATATTTATAAACAGTAATGTACTCAATGAGTAGTCTAACCTTCATCTTCTAGGGTTAACTCTTACTTCTGATCTTTCTGGGAAACCATATATCAAATCCATTCAAAATTAGCATCTGTTAAGGTTGCTTCTCTTTATCGAGCTTGACACTTTCTTACTCTGGATTCTATTCTTTATCTCTATAAATCTTAAATCCGTCTTTGTATGGAATACTGTTGCTTTATTTGGGGTAGATCTTCCAATGATGCCCTATCCTTAGACAAGGTGCAAAAAAGCATTATAAACATAGTTGGACCTGCTCTTGTATCCAACCTCCAACCATAATCACATCGTCGTAATGTTGCTTCTCTTTCTCTTATAAAACTAAAATTTTGTATTTAATAATTAATTTTTTAAATGAATAAACAGATAGCTCGCGCTATAGCCAAAAGCTCTCCTAAGAAGCTGTTTAGAGGAGCAGCTTGTAAGGCTCACCATGTTCGTTTTAGGAGAGTTTTTTGCCGTTCTGTCACTCATTTACTCCTGCCGAGGCCTGTAGTAATATAGAAGAATAATTATTCTTTAAATGTACATATTTTAAAAATGTTTGTACAATCGATCTTATAAAAATAAGTAACTTTCAACAACAACTGCATTGTCAATAAAATTAAATATGTCTGGCGCATTGATGGTGATGATGATGATGTCTGGCACAGTGATGGTGATGATGATGATGATAAAATCATGATGATCATGATGGTAATGATAATTATGATGATCATGTTGATCATAATGATGTTTATACATGCATATATATATAAAATATAACATGAGAGAATAAAAAAAAATACTTGAAGGTGTATAATTGTTTATGCAGCCCCGGTTGCAAACCCAGCCCCAGCTATATTTTATCAAACCTGGCCCCGGCTGCAGTCAAATATCTACCCTGGTTGCTTACTATACTCCATTAAATTAAAAACCTGCCAATGAAGTTAAATTTAGTATAAAAATTTATAAAAAAATATAAATTCAGTAAAAAAAAAATTATTAACTCTTTGCTCTCAACTTTGAAGTTTAGAGGCTAATTCCACCAACAAAACACAAGCATGAAAAATTTACACCCAAATTTTGACAAAATTGAATGGATGCATTTTGATGGATGACAAGACTTACATAAAATATGACTTTTGTCAACTTCCTGGTGACAAATATTATACTTCAATTGTTCATAGAAGTGTAAGCAACAAGTGTAAATACAAACTTGTGGACAAATTTGGCAAAAAATTGCTCTTATGGCAAGCAATTTATAGTTGTGGAAAAAAAAGAGTAGGGTTTATGTAATGTCATCAACTTTGACATTGAAAATTTATGTTTAAAGTGCCTTCAAAAGTGACCACTCATTCAATCAAATGCTAGACCTTGTTTGTTTTGACCTGACTTAGCTTTGTGCCACTATACTAAAAAAACCTTTGGAAAGGTATAAATTGAGAAAGGTTAAAAGCTCAATCAAAAGAGTTGCTCACAATTTCGGCCCATCAAAAAATATTGGGGTTTTGGCAAAGGGTATTTGTATAAAATAGGCAATACTATTAATTCAGTACATAAACTGCTGAAAGCAGGGTTAACCATTATCAAAAAAATGACAATAACAATTGTGCAGAAATTAATGGGCACCATTACCAGTAATGTATGATTATATTTTAGAAATAAAGAAAAATTTATGATACTAAAAGTATTAATTTTTTATACTTTTTTTTATACTCATTAATTTCTTAACTTTATATTAAAATTAAAAAAATTTGTAAAAAACAGATATTTTAAATCTTTTTGAAAAGATTTTTCTTTCTCATTTTTTTCGATCTCATGCTTTAAGAGTGAGCTGAGTTTCACTTCTATCTATAAAGAAATGGTTTATTTCTCCCCAAACTGAGCAACTGGAAATATTATACTAAAATACTAATATACTAGTTTTTTACCATATCTATCCCTTCATGCTATAAAAACTTTTGCTAATCCAGTTTTCTCTTTGCACATCAAAAAAACCTTATAACTCTTATCCAACTTCATGTTTTCCTTTTTTTATACAACCTTCATTTTTTTAAGTCTGCAGTTAACCGTTTCCTAGCTTTTTAACCTATCCTCTATTATAAAGTAACCCATAACTTAATTGCAACCTTGCTTGAAATTGCTTGCAACCTTGTTAGAAATAATTTAGGGAGTAAAAATTATAATATTTAACGAATTATAAATTTTTTTCTAGCCCTGCTATAAACCTCAGTCACTTCTTATCTAGCTATAGCATAATTGATTTGTTCCTCTTGCGGCTCACTCCTACTTATCCTCCCAGTTATCAACATTAATTTTGGGTCACTGTATGACCCAAAATATTAAGTTAAGTTATGCTATTGGTTATTAAAAACAGAAACGGGTAATGATAGAAATAAAAAAAGAAATTTTTTATTCATTTAATATTTTCTTGTCACAAAAATGTTTTTATACCGCTGTGATTTAGCAAAAGAATTTGTGTTACAGTGTTACCATGAAATTAGGTTTAATAAATTTCATTAAAGAAATTATGCTTCAACATTTTAAATTACATCTACATTTAAGCGACATCTATGTTGTGTTAAATGTTATGTGTTTTATAAAAATAAATTGTAGAACCTTTTTTATTTTTTAATTGTAATAAATTCATTTTTTTTTATGATTGACTTTTTATCTAACTGCATTTAAATAAAGATTTCAAAAGTCTTTAACTATATAAAAAAGGTATTTCAGGCTAAAATTAAATGTGGTATAATAGTGTATTATACATGGAAATTAAAATTTCCTCTGGAAAGTACCTCACTTAATAATTCTTCACACAGCGGCCAAGCAATGAATAATTTCCTACTGCCTAAGCGATGAATAATTTCCTACTGCTAAGCGCCATACATTTTATTTTTTCTCACTCAATTTTATTATTTTTTAACATTTATTAATTAACTTTATCTTTTTTAAATAATGTTATAGTAAAAATTCTTACAATAGGTATAACTAATGGTTATAGTTTATATAGAAATGATAACTATAATTAACTTTAATAAGTTTATTAAAAGTATTAATTTCAAGTTTACACAACTATCATTTAGATTCTTTAAATTCATCAGTAGTCACTTGCAGATGTAATGTCAAGAAAGGTATATATTAAATTATAATTATTATATTAATGATGATGATGTAATTATTAATGATGATGATGATGATGATGATGATGATGATGATGATGATGATGATGATGATGATGATGATGATGATGATAATGATGATGATGATGACAGCTCTTGGAGTTAGGGTCAGCATTCAACAATGCTGACTGTTGACGTAGAAGTCTTTGAGGTCAGCAAGATAATAGCTGACCTTGCTTTTATGTTTTATGGTAAAACTTTTTATCAAATTTCTTTTGCCAACTTGATGCTGACTTCTAACAGATTAATGTCAGCAAATTATTGCCAACCTCATTTTTTCCTAGTTCTGAGGGCTGTGATGATGATCATGATCATGATGATCATGATGATGATCATCATGATGATGATGATATTAATGATATTGATGATATAATTATGATGATGATTTAAATTATTATTTTTAGATATATCTGAAATATGCACAGCACTTAAAAGTTATTATCTTACAAATTATGGGAAAATTAATGAAATTCAACCACCATTAAAATCACCCGCAAATGTTGATCTAATGAATAAATTTGTTGATCTATGTATCGTTGATGCAGTTAATACTCAAAGAGATGCTGTTTATATTGTTGAACGAAAGAAATTTCTGGAGAAGCAATTGCGTTATACACCCATTCCATATAATGAAATATTTATGAAAGAAAAATCTGTAATATTAATATCTGGAATAGCTGGTATTGGGAAAACATGGTTGCTTAGAAAATGTTTGCTTGATTGGTCAAATGATCAAATTTGGAAAAATGTCAAACTTGTGTTTTATTTGGAATGCAGGAAGCTCAATCAATATCAAAATATTTCTAATATTAATGAATTACTAAATGTTTTCTATGAAGATGTTATAAATAATTTTAATATTAGTAATCATCCTGCACTGTTTATAATTGATGGATTAGATGAGTTTAAATATTTATATGAGTTAATAAATCACAGTTTGGGTTGTAATTATCCAATTGTTAATGCTTTAACAGAAATTCAAAAATACAAATATGTAGTTGCTGGTAGAGTTTATGCAATTGATCAATACCAAAGTATATCAACAGAGCATGGTGACAAGTTAACTATTCAAATAATGGGATTTAATGAAAAGGGAATAAATAATTACATAGAAAATAATGTTTTAGAAGAAAGAAAAGATGTTGTGAAAGCAACATTAAAGGAATCTCCTATTGCAAAATCCATGTCATCTGTTCCATTTTATTTATCTTCTATGTGTAAGATTATTAGTGACTCAAAAAATGTAGATTTAAGTTCTTTTTTAACAATGACAGATTTGTATGCAAATATTTTTTTATACTTTTTGCAAAAACATATCTTCAAAAACAATGAATTGATTTATCAGATAATGGAAAACGATTTCAATAAAAAATATGTTTTAAATATTTGTAAAATTGCATATCAATTGTTTGTCAAAAATAAAGTAATTTTTTCTAATGAAGACATTCAAACTTTTATTATTGACTTTGGTGAAAATAAAGACAATTTTTTCGGATTTATAGAAAGGATTGAAACAAATCTAGGTTATTACTATCAATTTGCACATCTAACAATAATGGAGTTTTGTGCATCTGTATATGCATATAATTGTTTAAGTAGTGAAGAGATTATGGCTGATGAAAGGTTGGAGAGTTGTTTATCAATGATTTGTGGATTAACCAATAAAAACCAAAATACTTTATTAAAATTTCTTGTTAATCTGATTCCTTCAAAGCAATCTTTTAAAGAATCTTTATTTTTGTTTTCTATTTTAGGTAAGTCCTTAATCCTTTGTTACATTATTTTAAGTCATTTTAAATAAAGATACAGGTGTTTAAAGTATATAAATAATATTGAAATTATATTAAAAGTATTTTCTGTTAATAAAGTTTTGTTTTCTGTTAATTTTTATTAAAATAAATATTAAGGTGTCCCAAAAAACAACATTTTTGAAAAATATATGCAGAGACCCCCTTAATGTGTTCTATCTAATACAAAAACACTAGATTTAAAATTTTTTTGAATAAAAAATATTTTAAGGGGTCCCTCAAGACCCTCGAATATTTAATGGGTCCCTAATATTTCCAAAAATAAAGTTTTTTAAAATATGTCAGCCTGGTACTCAAATGAAGCAAAATTATATAAAAAGTTAAAAAATAATATCTAATTTGGAAAAATTTTAACTTATTTATCAAAATTGTCATAAAAATACATAAAAAATGCAATTTTTTGTTTTTTGTTAAAAAACGTAATTTTTCATTTAATAAAACCAAAAATAACAATTCTATATTTGAAATCTATATTATTTTTGAAATTTTTATATAATTTCACTTCATTTGAGTACCAGGTTGACATATTTTTGAAAATTTTTTTTTTGAAAATATTAGGGACCCATTAAATATTCGAGGGTCTTGAGGGACCCCTTAAAACATTTTTTATTCAAAAAATTTTTAAATCAAGTGTTTTGTATTAGATAGAACACATTAAGGGGGTCTCTGCATATATTTTTCAAAAATGTTGTTTTTTGGGACACCCAAATATATATATAGAATAAAAAGTTCATCTAACATTATTTAGATAAGTTTTGACATTTTGACAGTTTGTTTTATCATTATTTTGCTAAATGATTGGCGCTATTCTTTTATATTTAGCATGTTTAACAATATTTGGATTTCTCAAAATAATAGACTATTCTTTTTTTTTGGTATAATCAAATATAATTAGTCTTTCATAATTTTTTTTATAGTTTTCATATAGTTTTTTAGATTTTTTTTTTACGAAATAAAACATTTAAAAATACATAAGTTATTTGGCACAAGTCTATATCTGCATATACTGTTTCTTTAAATATTTTTCTTATAGTATGGAGTGTAAAACGAAGCATGAATAAAATGCTTTTATATCTCATGAATAAAATATTGATTTTCATCATAACATAAAATAATTTTTAATAAAGTAACCAATTGCCTTCAAAGACAAGTTTAAGGTATTCCTTTAACAACTATTATGCCTATGAAAGTCATTAAAATTTAAACAGCCAAAAAAATACAGTAAAGATATATGTTTTAAGCAAACGTCCTAATTGTTTGTTTTTCAGAAACATTTATTACATGTTTATTTTAACATTACCCGGAATAAACATTTTATCATGTTTATTCCGGGTAGTTATGCTGAGTGCACCTTCTGAGTCCCCACCTCCCTTAAAAAAGTATGTACGTTTTTCAAATACCCCCCCCCCCCTAACTTTTTTTTTTAATTAAAAAGTTTATTGAAAAAAAAATATGGAGGGGGTACCTTAAATACTTTATACGACTCCAAATCCCTTTGTTTGCGGCACAGGATCCCAATTTAAAAAAAGTCTTCAAATATATACAAATTTATCAATATGTTTGCCTGGCCGAGAGGTTAATGTTATGTACTTAGTCGGTGGAGACTGATTCCTGGTAATGCCCTGTTATACTTTTTTTTGTTTTAATAACGAATCAAATAAAAATAAACTATACTTAAGGCAGACATTTTTTTCAGGCACCCCTCTTTAGTAAGTTCGTAAAAAATGAGTTTTATGCGAGATCATTAATATTGAAAACAAAGCCTAAAGCCCAGTGCCGAAAGTAGGCTACCCATACCCCTTAATTGGAGGGAGGGGACAGCAAATTTTGTGCCCTTTTGCTAATTTTAGGAGCTTTTTTTTTTAGCAAAAACTAGCTAAACTAAAATTTGGAAGATTTTGAGACCCTAATGACGCGTTTTTTTTTTTTGGGGGGGGGGCCTCCAACCCATTAGCCACGACACTGCTAAAACCTGTTTTTTGTCAACTCAAAAAATAGGTTGCCTAAAATACGCCTTACTCAGGGCCAGTATATAAAGAGTGGTATGTGTGCATGGGCGCCCACAGGATTTTTTGATGTTGTAGATAGGACATATTCACACATTGTGCAAACTTAAGGTGGTAATCTCCAAACTTAAGGTGGTAGTACCCCAAAAAACTTAGAGATACATTTCCTGCTATATCTTGAAAAATACAAGTCCAATTTATATACTTTTTTTGTGTGCTTATGACTAAGTTGTTCCTTATGAACTCTTGTTGGTTTTTGATCTAATATCCATAAATTGAAACCTCATATTCGTTTCTGTAAGATATAGATAATTACCCTTTTATAAAATTTTCTTCGATTGATGGAAATTTTTGATTAGTTGTCTGATAAATAGGTTCAAAAAAAAGATATGCTAAAAACAAGAGCAAAGAAAAGAAAGTTTTACAAATTAGAAAAAGATTTTCTAAATAATTCCAATGCTTTACAACAAACTGTTTTGTCTCCACATTCACCAAGCAATGTAAGTGGATCGGCATCTGGAAAAAAAATAAACTTGTCTCGTTTAGATGTAGAAAACTTTGATTATATAGAAAAAAAGTGTAATATAATTATGAACTCAAATTTATTTTCAAGTTTGTTGAAAACAATTGGAAGATCCCCAGAATGTTATTCGTCAATCAATATTGTACACAACATTAATAAAAAAGAGGGTCTTTCTCACACTTAATCCTAATTTCTTGTCTAGATTGTACTTGGGCGATGAACTTTTTAACTTCGAAATCAATAGAAAATAAAAATGAAGTAATCAAAGGTAAAAAAATGAAAGAAATTAACTTACATGCTGTGTTAGTTTTTCGAGAAATGGGGCAAGGATACACAGCAATTAATACTTTTTGTCGTTTAATGAATATGCCTCCTGGTACGACTAAACGTGGTTACCATAACATTGATAACAAACTTCATCTTGCTTATATTGAAACCTCTAGCGAGAGTACAAAAAAAGCCTCAGAAAACATACATAGGGAAAAACTTGGTGAAAATTATGATGAATCATCAATTGTCAATATTGCTGTTAGTTTAGATGGTTCATGGCAGCGCTGTGGATACTCCTCAATGAATGGTATAGTCACAGCAATATCTCGTGGAAAGTGTATTGATGTTGCTGTCCAGACAAAAAGTTGTTACCCCTGCAAGATATGGTCAAGAAGAAAAGGTACTCCGGCTTACGAAAACTGGAAGATCACACATAACTGCAAGATCAATCATAAGGGTAGCTTAGGAAGTATGGAGTCTGTAGGTGCTGTACAAATATTCAAGTGATCTGTCAAGGAGCCTAAACTCAAGTACTTAACATACATTGGAGATGGAGATACCAAGTATTATATGCAAGTTTGTGATGCAAATACATACCCAGGAGAAATTATTGAGAAAGCAAAGTGCATTAGACATGTTCAGAAGAGAGTTAGGGCAAGACTAGGAATGTTGCGAAATCGTTACAAAGGTTATAGATTACCAGATGGAAAATACATTAACTGATGGATAAATTCTCTTCAAAACTAATATGGAATAGCAATACGCCAAAATATTGATAGTCTATATGGGATGAAAAAGGCTGTTGCTGCGGTACTTTTTCACTACGCACAATCTGACAACTTAGAGCAACAACACCAGTTTTGCCATAAAGGTTCAAGTTCATGGTTTAAGTATCATTCAGACCAGAAAAATTACAAATCAAAGCATATTCCAAAAACTATAGTTGAGCTTATTAAACCAATTTTTTCTTACAAAGATCTTGGCAGTGATGAATTGGAAACAGGAGGAAAAAGCTAAGAGCTATTAAAAAAGCCTTCATTGACCAACATAACAAAGCAGAAGGTGTTACATACAGCAGTGGTGGTTTTTAGTAAGTTTTATTGTGTAAAAATCTTTAGTATTTTTTAAATTGCGTTTTTCTAGCAATTCACTTTTTGTGTATCTTAATTTTTTAACAAAGATAACTTTTTAACCGCTCGTTGGGATTTTTTTAAATTTTCAGCAATTATTCTTGAGTGCATTTGTGATATGCTGAACCAAAGAAAATTAACTTTTTTTATGTTAAAGTATTAAAATTTAAATTTAAGCAAGCTGTACTTATACTTTTTTCTTTTTATTGATAAAATTTAATGATTTTAAAGTTATTAAATGTTGTTTATTGTATAATTTTTAATTCAGCACATTTTTTGAACATATATAAAACTGCTTATAAAGTTTGGTTTGTAGAACATGTATGGTTCTCAAGATATTCTTGTTAAAAAAAAGGTCCATTTTTTTGCCTAAATTTTGCTAATTTATGTGCATAATTATTGAGCAGGGGGGTAAAAAAAAATTAATTTTGCTACTTTTTGAAATGATTTAATCTAACACTTCAGAAAAAAATAAATGTTCCCATATAACATCAAGTTTTAAATTTTTTTCCTCTTAAAGGGTACTACCACCTTAAGTTTGTTCGCTTCCCCCCCCCCCCCTCTCTCTCTCACTCTCTTCCTGCTTAAACATGAGGGCACTAATGTAATAAAATTTCAACTTTAATATTTAAAACTAATTTTAAATTTATTGACAGATTTTCAATTTTGTTGAAAAATATTGTAAATTACAAAAGTTATGACTATGCAAAATTTACAGCCCCTCTTTTTTTTTTTTTTTTGGGAGGGGGGTCAGAAAATTTGTGCTTATGCATGTGTGTGCTTAGAGGAAAACTATACCCTCTACTCTCTATACCATACATCTTTTTATGTTGGAAAACTAGGATCTTTAGTCTGAATTTTAACTTTTCTATTGATTAGCTGGTTAATTGTGATAAATTAGAAAACTGAAGTACGTACTTTTAAATTGAACCCTCCCTTCCCCCCCCCCATACGCTTTCATACGCTTCTTGAAGACCTTCCCACTATGAGCGTATGTACTTTATGGGTGACCCCTTAATAAAGCTAATGATCTTGTTATCATCAGTTTACTGGGTTCATACTGTACCTGGAAAACCTGGAAAATTAGGAAATTTTGGCTGAAGTCATTGAAAACCTTAAAATTTCAGGGATTTTTTTTAATCAGGGAATTCTGATAGGGAAGAGACCCATTTTATAATTAAGCTATTATGTTCTTTTGGTGATTAAAAAATATCCCATAGTGTTTTATATGAAGGCGTGTGATCGCACACTGTTAAATGACCTCGCATGTAATATATAATTTTTAAATTTTGACCACGCCTTTTTAATTTTTTTTTTAATTGTAATAATAATGTGCTGGATAACTAAGCAAAAACTTTAGAGAAAATAACTGCAAATTAAACTAAAAAATAAAGAAAAGAATTCTTAACAAAAGGGAAAACAAAATAAAAAAATCTTAATTACTTTTTAACTCTTAATTAAATTGCATTTTGGAATAAACAACTTTGAAACTTTTGATATTTTCAAATGTATTTATATTATGTAAAATGATTTTGAATTAAGAAACAAATTTCTTTGTTTATTACTAAGGATAATTTTTAATAAAAACATTTATTAAAATTTATGATTTTTATTTTGTTATTACATTAACTTTTTTTTATTTATAAAAACATAACTATTTCTATATATATATATATATATATATATATATATATATATATATATATATATATATATATATATATATATATATATATATATATATATATATATATATATATATATATATATATATATATATATATATATATATGTACAGGGTGTAAGCCAGGAAAAAAATTTATACAGCATTTTTGCAAAATTGGAAATTTAGGTGCGGCAAAAAAAAAAAAAAAGGTCATTACTTTCTAACATTTAAAAAAGTAGATACAGTTTTTTACATACAGTTAAGTTTCAATAAAAATAAATTTTCTATTTTTGCTGGGTTATATTCATAGAAATATTTTTCTGTTTTAATTTTCAGGAATATTTTTCTATTTTATAAATGTTTAATTCTAATTATTCAACTTCTTTCATTTTGAGCAATCACTTTTCATTTTTAAATCGCTTCTCTTCTTTGTTTAATATAGTAGAGAGAAAACAATATCAAAAGACAATTGTTTGCAGTTTTTTTTTTTTTTGAATGAATTAATAAATTTATTCATTGAAACTATTTTAATTGCGTACATCGCTTTTAAATACTGTTTTGAAAGGTTTAAACGATTAGTTACATATATTGTCATCTTTTATTTTCATTTTTAAATTATAAATGTAAAAAAAAAATGCAAAATAGTATTTAATTTTTAACAAAACATTTTTACGATTTCCACGATCCTCTTGTAACTTTTCAAATTGTTAAAACAACTTTTTAATTGATGACAGTCAATAAAAACACCCATACATAACTGTAGGATTGCCAGAATTTTATGGCTGTTATGAAGAAAACTAGTAAATAAAAAAATTATTACAGGTTTGTAAAATTGGTAAAATTGTAATTTCTGGAAAATCCAAATGTTTGGCAGCCCTAATTTTATGGAAAGATTTTGAATATTTAATTTTTTAAATACTTTTGGATTTTAAAACTAAAAATTTTAAAATACTTAAAAAAAATTTTTAAACTTTTTTACATTAGTATTCATATTATTGTTTATCATATTTTATATTATAATTTTTATCATTAGATAAAATTTAAAAGTTAAAAAACTTATTTAAATCATTTAAATGAAAGTTAAATGAAAGTTTACGAAATTTTAATAACTTTTAATTGAAAAACTTGGCTGGCTCGCCGATTTTGTCAAATATAATGCCACTTTAATTTAAATACTCTGGGTTGTTATGGCGATTTACAAATTAATCAAATTCTTTTATTAGAAATTAATATGATTTTATAAGCGTATTATTTCAAAAAAAGCTTTAGATGTTATAATTTTTTTCGCTTGAAGTTTTTGTAATATTTGAATGAACTTTTCTCTATTTATATAATTTTCTAAACTTTTTTACTAATTCTAATAATGAATCTAAAGAACACCATTTTGGAGTCTTTAGATAACTTTACCATAGGTGTTGAGTTTAGTTAAAATCTTTTGGAAAAGTGCCTTAATTTACTATAGATCCTAGTTCTAATCGGTTCTGACATATACTAGCTATATGTATTTGTCAAAATACAATATTTCTATCAATTTTTACAAAAAATACTAGAATTCCGACCAAGAAAAAGCGCCAATAAACGATCAGAACAGATCATATTTTTAAACTATAATGTTCATTTTATCTAAAAAAATGTATTTATTTAAAATTTTATTCGAATTTGGACAAGCGATTAGGGTTTTAAGAAGATTTTTTTTTAAAAAAAAAAAGAATTTACGGTCTGGGTTTTTTGTTACAAACATATTTTATTGTGATATTTTATGTGTATTAATTTGTAACTTTCCTAACTTAAGATAAACAGCAAAAATGTAAATAAAGAGTTTTAGTATAATAAAAATAATTGATTAAATATATTAAACAATCTTAACTGGACGTCAATTGAAATTTTTAAAAAAATGTTTTTTTAAACTTTTGAATCTCGATCTTGCTTGTTAATGACGATACGTTTTTTCACAATAAAAAAAATCGATCAACTTAATTCATATCCTTGTTGCGCGTACTAATTGTGTTTTTCACTAGTCTAGCGCAACACTTCAAGTCTTAGACTATTTTTTTTTTTTTTTTTTATACTATGATCTTAAAAGCCTTTGGGAATTTTTAACCAATTGGGAATACCGCGCTATACGCAGTGCCATTAGGCTGGCTAACACCCTGATATATATATATATATATATATATATATATATATATATATATATATATATATATATATATATATATATACTATATATATATATATATATATATATATATATATATATATATATATATATATATATATATATATATATATATATATATATATATATATATATATATATATATATATATATAGGGTGCAGAAAAAGTTCCTGTACAAAAATATAAACAGCAAAAATTCCTGTACTAGACGAGAAACTAATTACACTTTAACTTAAAACAAAATTATACTAAAAAATACTAAAAGAATACGAAGGAAAACAAAAAAATACTAAAAACAAACTATATATTGAAAGAAAATACCATACAGATAATTTTTTTAAATTATGCTTTTGTACAGGAACTTTTTCCGCACCCTGTATATATATATTTTTTGTGCATTCTAAAAATTAAATGCAATTTCTTTAGATTTCATCTAGATTTAAAAGTTTTGAACTAATTTTGAAAACTTTTGAAACTTTTTATGAAAAAAAGGTTTTTTGTAATCATTACAATAACTATTAGATTAGAATCCTTTTCAAAATCCTAATGACTTTTAATGTCTCTAAAAATCCTTATGGCTTTTCAAAATCCTAAAGACTTTTAATGACTCTAAAAATCCTTATAACTTTTAAAAACTAAAACAATAAAATTTGCCACACTGCCCGACATCATAAATATTATTTATTTTATAATATTTTGTTGCTGTTTTTTTTAGAATTAGAATAATGAATTAAAAAGAAAAAAAAAAGGGCTTTTTTTAAAAAAAGAATGGTTAAACAAAGACATTTACCCTCATTTTGACTCTTGGCTAATGAAAGGGAAAGATAATATCAGACTAAATGCAAATTATGCCATAAAATAATTAAACTTTTGAACATGGGTCTTCAAGCATACTGTTTATACTATTATACTATATACTGTTTCTTTAAAGGTTTTTCTTAAAGTATGGAGTATAAAATGAGCATGAATAAAATGCTTTCATATTTCATGAATAAAATAATGATTTTCATCATAATATGAAATAATTTTAAATAAAGTAACCAATTGTCTCCATAGAAAAATTTATGGCATTATATTGACAACTATTATGTCTTTAAAAGTCATTAAAATTTAAACATCCAAAAAAAATACAGTAAGTATGTATGTCCTAAACACATGTCCTAGTTGTTTGTTTTTCAGAAACATTTCTGTAATTTTTTCTGCTGATATTGCCCCTCACTGAATGTTCATTCCAGGTAGATATGCTGAATGCATCTTCTGTAAACTTGATGAAGCTAATGATCTTGTTATCTTCTGTACCTGGAAAACCTGGAAAAGCTGGAAAATTAGTTAATTTTGGATAAAGTTATTGAAAACCTAAAACTTTCAGGGATTTTTTTAATCAGATTGTCAGAGGTATCTGATAAGGAAGTTACCCATTTTATAATTAAGCTTTATTTTTGTTTTACTAAAACAATAAAATTTGCCACACTGTCCGATGTCATAATTATTACTTATTTTATAATATTTTGTTTCTGTTTCTTATAGAATTAGAATAATGAACTAAAAAGAAGAAAAAACGTTTTTTTTTTAAAAAAAGAATGGTTAAACAAAGACATATACCCTCATTTTTGACTTTTTTGATTGACTCTTGTCTAATGAAAGGGAAAGATAATATCAGGCTAAATGCAAATTATGCCACAAAATAATTAAACTTTTGAACATGGGTTTTCAAGCACTAACGAGTCATAAGAAAAGAATAAAACATATTTCAGTTGCAAGCAAGTTCTTCTGTTTTTTTTTAAATTGTCTGTTAATAGAAATAATAATTCACCTAATTCAGTAGAAGAGTCTAATTTAAAAATAATTGATAGTTTCTCAATAGGACACATTATAAAGCAACAATCTTTTCAACTCATTGTATCAAATTCTAAGAAATTATGAGGGCATTGAATTGTTGCTTAGATAAAGTTTCTAAAAATTTTTTATTTTTAATTTTTTTTATTTACATTTATGCTTCCAACAAGGTTGCTAGCAACTACTATAAGAGTTGGAAGTTACTGGAAGAGAAAAGATGAAGAGATAAAAATTGTAGTGCAAGTCTAACGATTGACAGACAACTTAAAAGATTGCAAATTATATGAATCAGGAAAGCAAGATGAAGGAAGCGAATTCCAAAGAACTGATGTTCGAGGAAAAAAGCTAGACAAATAAGAGTTTTTGGAGCACATAGGAACAGTCACAGAAAAAGGATAAGACAATTGAATGACGAGTAACATGATAATATATTTTACAAGATGGCACAATAGATGCTAGCTCTTTAGAGCAGTGCCCATTATAGTATTTGTAGAAAAGAGAAAGAGAAGCAACATTACAACGATGTGATAATGGTTGGAGGTTGACTGCAAGAGCAGGTCCAACTATGTTTACAATGCGTTTTTGCACCTTGTCTAAAAGAGAAAGGGCATCATTAGAAGATCGGCCCCAGATATGGTAACAGTATTCCATACAAGGGCGGATTTGAGATTTATAGAGATAAATAGAATCTGGAGTAAGAAAGTGTCGAGCACGATAAAGAGATGCAACCTTAACAGATGCTACTTTTGCAATGGATTTGATATACGGTTTCCAAAAAAGATCGGCAATAAGAGTTAATCCTAGAAGATGAAGGGTAGATGATGATAGAGGAAGATCTAAATTTTTGCAATAGCGATTGGCTGAAAAAATTGGGTTTTATCTGAATTAAAGCCACTGTGAGTCCCATGCTGTAGCAGAACTGAGATTTTCAAGCTCAAATATCCCCTTCGAGGAATCAGAAAACTTTGACTTCTTATCATGACAAGAATAAATGGTAGTATCATCAGCGAACAATTCCATCTTAGATGTAAGATGATTTGGAAGATTGTTATATAAATTAAAAAGAGTACAGGGCCAAGGATTGAACCTTGAGGAACCCTTGAAGTTACATGATATGAAGAAGAGTGCTGTCTATTGAGGACAAATTTTATACTAGGATTGGTAAGGAAGGATTCAATAATCTTAAAGATGTTACCTGATAAACCGTAAGAAGAAAGCTTATGGAGCAGACCAGCATGCCAAAGGTTATCAAAGCTTTAGAAATAGCAAGAGCAATAGCCTTTAGAAATGTCAAGAACGATAGCCTCTCCACCTTTATCTAATGCATAGTAAAATTTATCGGTTATTAATATTAGCAAATCAGCTGTAGAATGAGAAGATTGAAAGTTATTAGAATCAAGATGAGAGATTAAGTGTTTGCTAATTAAAGATATTAAAACCTTGCTTATGATAGGAAGAAGACTAATGGGACAGTAGTTAGACAAGTCAGATCGCTCTCCAGAATTTTTGAAAATAGGGATAACAGATGTTGCTTTCCAGTATGCCGGAAAACACGATTCTGATAAACACTTGTTAAATAGTTTTGAAAGTATGGTTGACATTTCCGGAGAACACATCTGCAAGACTACAACAGGTATGTTGTCTGGACCACAAGCGGTAGAAGAGTCTAAGCAGGAAATCTCTTTTGATGCAGAAGCTGGAGTGATGCAAGTTTTAAAACAAAGATGCAACTAATTTGTTCCAAGCTATGTTTTCAAGCCTGACAGTGAGATTGCTAAATCTATTCAGATGGGACCAAATAAAGTTGGATATAGGATTGCTCACGGTCTTTAACCTTATTTTAAAGCTTTACTTAAACAACAACTGAGCCTGTCTCTTTAGATTGTTGTGTGCTTTGATGAATCCGTCAACAAGAAAACTCAAACTTGTCAAATGGATTTACTCATTCGATATTTTAATGATGAAAAAATGCAAGTTGAAGTGTACCTGTCTTGATTTGCTGAATCATTTTAATGAAAAGGTAAGTGATCTTAACATCAGCTAGATTATTTAGGCTTCTATGGATTGACCACCGAGTGTCAATTTAAAATTTAACAGAGACATTCAAAGCAAATGTGAAGAACACAAACTATCTAAACTTTTTGACACAGGCTGCTGTTCCCTACAAATAATTCATGGTGCTTTTAAAACAGGATAAGAAGTGACTTTATCAGGATCATTAAAGGCTCTGTGATCCTGCTTTCGTTTTGTGCAACCAGATGGGTTGAAGACAAAAAGGTAGCAGAAAGATTAATTAGTGTTTCGCCATCTATTATAAAAATTATTTTTTACTAGGAAGCTCTGCTTAAAAGTAAACAGCCATCTTGCAAATCATATAAGTTTGTTGTAAATGCTGTTTAAAAAGAACTTTCTCTTGTAAGATTCTAGTTCTATAGCTACCGGGCAAATCGTTTCTGAGGCTCTACCAGTCATGTTTGAACAATTTCTGTTGCTCTATCAGACTGACGCTCCTATGTTACTTCACATAAATGTTGATCTTGTGCAGTTAGGGTTGCCAGACGTCTGGCTTTTATCATCAAGAATACAGCCTCAAACTTGTATAAATAAATTTTCTTAATGTGTTCTCCTTTGTAAAAACCGGACATTTGCCAACCCTATGTGCAGTTGATTAAGAGTATTCTTAAGATGTTCATTAAATCTGAAACTATTGAGACTTGCTCGAAACTTACCAAAATTTATCTGCAAAATAAAAAGAACCATTTGAATCCCAGTAAAATTAATATTGGGTTTGCTCCTGAACTATCACTTTCAAAGCTCAGAAAGAATGATGCAGTTATTTTGAAGAATATTAAATAGTTAAAAATTTAATTCATGCATATTTAAATTTCAGCTGCTGAAAAGTTATTTTGCATCTCATTTTACCTAAATCTTTATAAAAATTTGAGCTAACTCCACATAGTTTTCAGCTTTGTGATTATGGTTATGTTCAGGGCATCATTCTTTGATCTTCATGATCTGTGGTTTGAATAAGACACTAGCTCTAATCTTAGCCTCAGATAGCTTCTGAAAACTTTCTGAGGTTCTATCAGCAGCTCCCACTTCCTTCTGCACTTTCCCACAGAAACTCTATCTGTTGTCAGTTACTTGGTCGGTTGCAATCAGCTCTTTCTGTGGTAGTGGGCTTTAGTGTCATTTCTGTCCCAGAGGGAATGAAAAGAGTAAATAGATACAAAGAGCCTGATTCAAATAGAATAGTACTATTTATTAGTCTCTAATGACCTTCTATCTTTAGTCATCATACATCAAGGCTAGTGATAGGCCAAATTAAGTATTGGTTTGAGCCAAAGTTTTAATTTGAACCTGGGTTGGCATTAAAAAGCTACCCAATAAAACCTGCCTAGAAAAACCCTAGGCAATCAGGTTTTTTCTTGAGATTTTTGAAAACATGAGCATATTATAGTTGCAGGCTATAAAAGGAAAGCCTCAATTCAAGCACAATATTATTTTTAATAAAAAAAATGTCCACAATGTTTTTTGAAACCAAACAAATTGTTTGGTAATGACTTAGTTCAGGGTTGTTCAGAAGTGAGAGCCACAACGCAATGCATTTGAATAGGTGACAGCTGTCACTTAGCATCTAAAATTAATATACTTTTTATTTATTTAATCAACATTTTTTTTATTATTTTTTCTTTACACCTATTAAGTCTTATTTATTATTAAAATCTTTAATAAAAATAAATTAAATACTTGGTTTAAAACAACACCAAAAAATTTTGAGTTGGGTTTAAAGACTGTTAGCTTATCTTAATATTGCTTGGTTTCCAGAAGTTTTTCTAATTTGGATAGGTATATCATGATTATCTACTGTTTCTACAAAAATTGGATTGTTTTTTATATATGTTTCTATACAGTCAATTTGGGAGTTTTATCGGGTATTGTATGGTAGCTGAGGCATATGCCCTCCTTTCTCACGCAACTATCCTTTAAAAGAAAAGTTTATATATATATATATATATATATATATATATATATATATATATATATATATATATATAAAATAGATAATGCATTATTATGGTATAGTAATAATACAAACGCTCCTGTGCGTTTAAGAGTGTTCAATATTATTAAATAATAGATATTGAGCATAAATATATATATTTATATATTTATGAGTTCCATCAAAAGTTGTTTTTATTCATTTTATATATATATATATATATATATATATATATATATATATATATATATATATATATATATATATATATATACTACTGTGATCAAAAAGTAAGGTGAATTTTTTTATAAAATGAAAAATCTTTATTTATTCTTCCAAATCTGTATCGTCCCCCTCAAAATAATCCCTCCCGGCCCCAATGCACTTTTGCCAACGTTTTTTCCAGTCTTCGAAGCATGCCGAAAAGTCCTCGGTAGGGATAGCCTTCAATGCGCGTGCCGATTCACGTTGGATCTCTTCAATGGACTCAAAACGATTTCCCCGGAGTGGTCTCTTGAGCTTTGGGAACAGCCAGAAGTCACACGGTGCTAAGTCGGGCGAATACGGTGGTTGTGGAGCAACATGGGTAGAGTTTTTGGCGAAAAACTCACGAAGAACCAGTGCTGTGTGCGAAGGCGCATTATCGTGGTGCAAAATCCAAGAGTTATTGGCCCATAATTCCGGTCTCTTTTTGCGAATAGCTTCACGCAAACGTCGCATAACGTTTAAATAATATTCCTTGTTGACAGTTTGGCCAGTTGGAAGGAATTCGTAGTGCACGACACCACAATAATCAAAGAAAACTGTCAACATGACCTTGATTTTTGAGCGACTTTGACGTGGTTGCTTCGGTCTCGGCTCGCCTTTTTCACGGTATTCACTCGATTAATCGGTTGTTTCAGGGTAGTATGCGTAGACCCAAGTCTCATCGCCAGTAATAATTTGTTTGTAGACGTCTTGATAGTCAGAAAGCATTGCTTCACACGTTTTAACGCGACGCTCTTTTTCAAAGAAATTGAGAAATTTCAGCACCAAACGTGATTTGAGTCTTCTGAGGCCCAAATGATCCTTCAAAATCGCTTGCACTGATCCAAATGATATTCCAACCATGTCAACAAGGTCTCGAATGGTTAACCGACGATTTGCAAGCACCAATTCTTTGATTTTGTTGATGTGGCGATCATCAATCGAAGTCGATGGTCGTCCGGAGCGTTCCAAGTCATCAACACGTTCTCGGCCTTCTTTGAAGTCTTTGTACCACTTGTAAACATTTTTTTTGAGACATAGTCTCTTCACCGAAGGCCTTTTGCAACATTCGATACGTTTCAGCAGCAGAAATATCATTCCGCAAACAAAATTTAATAGCACTTCTTTGCTCAACAAAATTAGACATCGTGAAAATCGCCGAATGCACTTTTGGTACTTCAGAAACAAGCGTAAACAAAAAAAAAAT
The DNA here is from genome assembly GCF_038396675.1 of Hydra vulgaris. NCBI lineage: Eukaryota > Metazoa > Cnidaria > Hydrozoa > Anthoathecata > Hydridae > Hydra > Hydra vulgaris. The sequence goes on along the minus strand of NC_088921.1, from coordinate 18,630,299 downwards.
AATTATGAGTTTGACATGTAATTTGGCGCAAATGCTAATGACATTCCTACCAACTTAAAAATAAAAAAGATTGGACGATTCGAATAAGGCCGGAAGTTTAAATTAAAAATTCACCTTACTTTTTGATCACAGTAGTATATATATATCGATCCTCCAGAACCATAGGGGAACATGTCCAAAATTTCCAAAAATGAATTTATGTTGGCAATACTTTAAAAACACTCATAACTTTCAGTTCCACGCAGGACCAACTCTCCTTCGCCTATAACAGTTATAGGCAAAGGAGAGTCGGTTCTGTGTGGAACTAAAAGTTATGAGTGTTTTTAATGTATTGCAAACATAAATTCAGTTTTCGAAATTTCGGACTTGTTTCCCAATGGTTCTGGGGGATCGATATTTATGTATATATATATATATATATATATATATATATATATATATATATATATATATATATATATATATATATATATATATATATATATATATACACACACACACACACATATATATATCACATCTAAGGTGGCATTGTTTGCTGATGATACTACCATTTATTCTTGTCGCGATAAGAAGCCAACACTCTGTAATTGCTTGGAGGGGGCATATGAGCTTTAAAAGGATCTCACTTCTGCTACAGCTTGGGGCTCACAGTGCCTGGTGAACTTTAATTCAGATAAAACTCAATTTTTTTCAGCCAATCGTTATTGCAATAGTTTAGATCTTCTTATATTTATGAATGGTGATGTACTCGATGAGTCATCTACTCTTCATCTTCTCAGATTAACTCTTACTTCCAATCTTTCTTGGAAACCATATATCAAATCAGTTGCAAAATTAGCATCTGCTAACATAGCATCTCTTTATCGAGCTTGTCACTTTCTTACTTTGGATTCTATTCTCTATCTCTATAAATCTCAAATCCCGCCTTGTATACTGTTGCCATATCTGGGGCGGTTCTTCTAATGATGCCCTTTCTCTTTTAGACAAGGTGCAAAAACGCATTGTAAACATAGTTGGACCTGCTCTTGCAGCCAACCTCCAACCATTATCACATCGTCGTAATGTTGCTTCTCTTTCTCTTTTCTACAAATACTATAATGGGCACTGCTCTAAAGAGCTAGCGTCTCTAGTGCCATCTACTAAAATTCATTCTCGTGTTACTCATCATTCAATTAAGTGTCATCCTTTTTCTGTGACTGTTCCTAAGTGCTCAAAAAACACTTATTCGTCTAGTTTTTTTCCTCGAACATCAGCTCTGGAATTTGCTTCCTTCATCTTGCTTTCCGGATTCATATAATTTGCAATCCTTTAAGTCATCCGTCAATCCTTATCTTGCTCTACAATCTTCATCTTTTTTCTTTCAGTAACTTCCAACTTTAATTAGTGGCTGCCTGCAGCCTTGTTGGAAGCGAAGATGTTTTAAAATATATATATATATATATATATATATATATATATATATATATATATACAATACTGTTAAGATTTAACATCATGTTAAATCTTTTACAGATAAAACAAGAAAGTTAGCTTTAAATAAGCTGAGATTTTTAACTTCCACTGTTTCAATTGGTAATTTGTTCCAGAATTTGACTGTTCAATTTGTAAAAAAAACTCACGATTTCGATTTAAATATTTCTTTTCTGTAAATAAATAATGTTTGTTACCTTGAATGTATAAAGATGGACCTGAAAATTTAAAAGAGCATGGATATTGAGGGGGTATTTTACAAGTTATTTTTTCTATATCACTAGCTGATCAGACCCTTAAAAATATGGGTCTTTGTAAGTCTATTGCTCGTTTACCTTTTTTCTTCTTCCTGGCTTTCGGGACCCTTAAATCATAGTTCTTTACCAAACTGACCATTTTTATACTTATCTATTCCACACCTATCATTTCTAAATCTATTCTTTGTTACCTTTTCTGCATACATAGAACTTATAAAAAATTTATAAGTAGGTTTTTTTTTTTTTCTTAAAGCATATCATTAATAGCTCATTGGTATAGTGCTTTGTCATCAGTTTTGTTTTTGCACGTTTAAGACCTCCCCTTAGCGTAATTAATTTTTTTTAATGTTGCTTATATATTTATTTTGCTTATATATTTATGTTGCTTATATATTTATGTTGCTTATATATTTATAGCAAAAAAGTAATATTAAAGCAACAGTTTTCTAATTGTTAAAATAAAATTCAAAAGTTTTATTTTATAGATTAATTTAGGATTGTTCCATACACTGTACTATAATATAGAACTATAATCATAGACCATTAAAAATTATTACTATAAAATGCCTATTTAAAACTATTACTATAAAATGCCTATTTAAAAAAAGCCACATAAATTTAGCTTAGTGATGTCAGTTTGTAGCAAAAAACTTTAAAATGCCAAGTTCGCTTTTGCATTTATCTTACATTTTTTGATTAATTTTAGTTATGGTGCTCAGAATTGCTTAAAAAGATATACAACTGGTACAGATATATTATTTCCCGTATAATATTTATTTATTACAAAAGCAATATCAACCCTTGGATTTAGGAAAAATGAGGTCGGCAATAATTTACCGACCTCAATCTTTAAAAGGTCAGCATCAGATGGGCAAAAAAAGTTTTATACAAAGGTCTTACCATAAAATATAGAAACGAGGTTGGCAGTTTTTTGCTGACCTCAAATGTTTTAAGGTCGGCATTGCCGAATGCTGACCCTAATTCCGATCGTTGCAATATATAAATAGTTTTAAAGAAATAATATAGTAATTATTATATTTATTTTTTATCAGAATCCCTTAAAAATATATTCTATATATTTTCAATATATGATATTTTCCTGAAAAATTTAAAATCTTATTTCTAAATTTTTAAGTAAAATTTGTTAATTCTGTAAAATTTGATATAAAATTTAATTATTTTAACTTGAAGTTTAAATGTTAGATATTAGACTTTCGTTCACATAAAAAAAATAAAAATCATTACAGATTGTGGTTTCAAAAGAAATACCTAGGGCTTTTTAAAATAAAAAATAGTTTTATTTACACATTTATAAACAAAACACAGCAATTTTCAATAGTTTTTAATTCTACTCGAGTCAATATTGAACAAATATGTCATCTGATAAATCTAAAAAAAATAATCGAATTAAAAAAAGGAAAAGTACATCACTTTAACTGGAAATCAATTTATTTATTCATAATAACAAAACAAAATAAATGTAAAAAAGTTTACTAAAAAAATTCAGTTTACTAAAAAATTCAGTTTACTAAAAAATTCAGTTTACTAAAAAAATTCAGTTTACTAAAAAATTCAGTTTACTAAAAAATTCAGTTTACTAAAAAAATTCAGTTTACTAAAAAATTCAGTTTACTAAAAAATTCAGTTTACTAAAAAAATTCAACTACACCTGCATCATAAATTGACAGTTTAGATTAACCAAGTACAAAAATACTAATTTTCTCATAGCTTTTTCTCCTAATATTGTACATTCTACAGGATCCACACTCTCTATTAAAAAAAAAAAAAGTTGAGCTTTTGGCCTAAATATTAGCCCACACCTTATGAGATGTAGCTTTATCCATTCTGCAATATGCTCTGTTTTATTCGTTCTGCAATATGCTAAATAAGCATATCTAAAATAAATAAAAAATTATATGATTAAAAAAAGTAAAAACATATCATCACTACAAACTAATTTACCTTTTGCTGATATTTTTTTCTTGAGCATTGATAAAAATAGTCAAAATCTAAAAGAAAAGACATTTATTGCAAAGACAGTTACACAAAAGAACAAACACTTATAAGCAATCAGTCCAAAAAAATTTTGTAATTTGACCAAAAAATAAAATTATTTTTACTTTGATTGCGACAAACTAATTTCTTTTTAACTATTATACATAACTATATAATAGTTAAAAAGAAATTAGTAAAACTATATAACTAGCTAATGATCAACATAGTAAATTTAAAAAAATACTAAAGTTTACTAAGTTAAAACCATACTTTAACAGTAAACAAACAAAGAGTAGACAAACAAACAGTAAACAAACAAACAGTAGACAAACAAACAGTAGACAAACAAACAGTAAACAAAGTAAATTTATGATAGTTATTAGAGCACCAAAAGGAAAACTAAAGAAATAAAAAAATTAATAAAGATGAGATAATAAAGCTAAAATTATATAAACAAACAAAGAATATATAAAAAAAGCATATAGCAAAATGTTTATTTTTATTAGAAATAGGATATTTTTAATTAAAAACATTAATACTTTCATGAACAGATAAAGACATCAAAAAGTACATACACTGTAAAAAAATTTTTTACATTCAAATTACTTATTAGATACCCCCTAATTCAGTGATAGTTGTTAATTATTATGAATATTATTAACTGCAATTTGATGTATTCACAAAATCTAACTGAAAATAAAATGTTATTTTGACATGGAGAATCATCAATACCGTCACAGCAGCAAATCATTATAATATTTTGCATGTTCTGCTAAAATTTTGATGGTGTTAGTGTAGAAACAGAAGTTATGTTTTTGTTAACAAAATTTTTGTATAAACATAACTTTATATTGAAAAAAAGGAAACAAAATTAGTTGTTTTTTTACAAATTTATATATTTTCAAGCAAAATTTAACAAAAAAGATTAATAAAAATATACATATTAAACTAAACACATTACCTACATCTTCTATTTGTAGATTCTTCTATTTTACCCTGCCCACTCTAACTCCACCCAATTTGCTCTCAGTAATGATAATCCCTTTCCCTTTAATGAAATAAAGTAAATATTTTCCCCTATTATGGGCCCTTTTATGGTTTTATGAAAATATTAAATTTTTTCAAAATTAATTTTAAAGATGAAGATAAATTAGAAATTAAAACCAACAATATGTAATAAGCTATGTTACTAAAATTAAAATAACAATTAAATATCGTTATTCCATTTTAAACATTTTGTACAAAATGTTGAATTAGAAACTAAAAAAAAAAAACATGTAAATTTTTTAAGAAGTAAATTCAAAAGATTCTTTATAAGTAAATTTAACTTTATAAAATCGAACTATCACCATCAAACAATAACATTGTAAGTAATTAGATTCATATAAAACATGATTGAATATCCAACATAAAATTATTTAAAACCAATAAAAAATAAAAAGTAACTTGCTTACTTTTAAAACATGGTCATCTTTAGCTTTTATATAATTAACAGCCTGTCAAGATACAATATTAATACATTACCTACAAAACATGCTTCATTAAAACAATAAAAAATTAAATTTTAGAAACTTTAAAAACAGATTAAAAAGTTAAAAAGCGCATACTATTTATAAATAAAAGTATATTCAAAAATTATATTATTTATGATAATGATAATAGAAGATTGAACGATATTTCATTTGCTGTTTCTCAAGCATTATCAGTTAAAGTCGTCCGAGTTGACTTTTTATAATTTTTAAAAATTTTGATTTACATAAAATGGTGTATTGTAAATATTAAATTCAAATTTTCAATTATGTTCTTAAAAAAAACATATTTTTTAAACCCCCATTACTGTTTATAAAAAGTAAAGGTCGCAGCGTGGCAAGTTCAAATCATCGGCTTACTTTTTAATTTTTGTTACTTAAAAAGCAAAGCAAGACAATTTTATAGTTCTATAGATTTTTATATTATATGTTATATACTTATTTTCCTTGCACAAACTCAACTTAGTCGTAGAACACGTGAAATGTAAAACTAAAATCTCAATCATGACACATACGCAACAAACTTCCCCCCTTTTTTTGAAATTTTCAGAATTTTCAGCTTTTTTAAAAAAAAATTTGTTTGTTAAATGTTATAATATCGTTACATATCTTTGTATAAAATCTCTAAAAAACTTATGCAATATTTTCAAATACAAAATTCTCTTGAAGTTTAAAACGTTTGTTCACAATTTTTTATAAAACCAAGTACTGCAACTTTTTCTTGCCATTTCCTCGGTTGCAATGGCTGCCAAGGGTTTCGTGTCAAACATGCTCAAAAGGGCACTACTACTATTAAGTTTGCCAATAATATATAGAGATAATACCAGTTGTACATATGTATGACATCTCCTTGTATTCTTCGTTACTTCAAAGATGTCAATTTCAATATATTCTAGTCTTTTGTTGTATAATAGATGATATAGCTCAGATACAGATTTCATTATATGTTTTTGATTTTTTTCTAATATGTTTATATCTTTTTCAAGATAAGGACTCCATACCTGTATTACAAATTCTAAATGTGGGCATATTTAACTGCAATACAGCAATTTTATTAATTCACCATCTTTATACTTAAACAATTTGCATATTATACCAAATTTATATTTTGCAATAGATGAATCAATTTTAATTTGTGGCTCCTATTTTAAGTCATTTGAAATTAATACGCCTGTGCATCTGTTTTATTATTAACTTCAGCTATTACTTTAAAATCATCTGCATACAACAAAAGTTGGTTTGCAAGTTGACTTGAAAGATCATTGATGTATATTAAAAATGCAATTGGACCAAGCACAGAACCTTGTGGTGCACCGCTTACTATGTCCACACTTGATGATACACTTTCTCCAAGTACAACTCTTAGCTTCTCATCAGTTAAAAAAGAAATTATCCACTTTAACAACCGATGTAAAGCCATATGCTTCAAGTTTTAGTGCTAATCTACTATGTAAAACTTGGCTATCAGCGCCTATCTCCTTAAATGCCATTAAAACAGCCCCATTATTATCCAATTCTTTTTCATTAATATCAAGTTTGTTTGACTCTGTTATGCCAAATATAACAACATTTTTTTCTTTATGTTTTATATCATTTTGCTCAACTGTCATTGCACTAATAACATCAACTGCCGGAATATTAGGTTTGTTTGCCATTTTAAAAAGGCTACTAAAACTTTATATTGGATTTTCTTCTGACATAGTAGAATTTTTTTCTAAATTCTTGACCTTTTTCTTAAATGCATTGTTTTCAACTTTAACTAAACTTAATTGAATCTCCAAAATTTTAATCTTCTCTTGATGTTCTTTGATCTTGCAATTTCTCTTTGACTTGTTTCATTAACTCAGCAATTTCAGAACTATTTTTTTGAACCAACTTAATACAATATATAAGTTTCCAGATTTTTATTTGAATAGTTAAAACATGTCTAATAACTATGTAACTTGCGTGCTTCTTTTGTATGTGCATGCGTGCTTATTGTTTTTTAATAGTTAATCTTAAACTTTTATATATTTTTTATACTTGAAGTTAATAATCCACAAATACAAAATATTATTTACTGTGGTTGTGGTTGATTTGTATTGTGAAAATACTTCTGCACTTCAATCACATGTTTAATTACATCTGGGTGTGTTACTTCCTTTTTTAAAAGATTTAAATAATGTTCAAAACACCCATATAATAAAAGATTTGTATAAATTTCTTTGTAAAAATCTCTTTTTTTTTATCTTATTTTCATTATTTGTTACCACAGTGAATACTTCGTTGTGGGTTTCCTTAAGATCTTTAATGACATTAAAAAAAGTATGTTACAATACTTAGTTGTTTTTTTATTTAATGCACAATCAGTTATGCATAAAGTTTAGACTTTAATCCATGCACTGTAAGCAATAATCAGATCATATGCACTGTAAGCAATAATCAGATCATTAGTAACACAACTCTATCCATCTTACATAATCGTTTTCTCATATTTGGTAAGTTGATCCAGTGCCACGGCTAATGGATCAACTTACCCAATATGAGAAACCCCCCCCCCCCCCTACTTCAAAAAAAACAAAAACTTGTCATTAGGGCCCTAATTTATTTTTTTAATTTCTATCATTACGCCTTAGTGTGTGTGTGATCTTGTATGTTATTTAGGTACATGGAATGAATAACCATAATTAATATAACTAAAACCTTATTAAATAAAATTTCCAGTAAAAAAGTAAAGTCTGGTTTATTAAATTTAGTTTAATAAATAGATAGTTTAAAATTGATAATATTGAATAGAGTTTTTGGAGCCCACCAGTGCAATTATCTAAGCTATGAGTGAGTATTTTGAAATAAAGATAATATACATATAGAAAATAGGAAAAAGTTTGAAAGCTAACATGAAAAAGTTTTTTCTAACAGTTATTCTGTGACTTTGTACAAAGCGAAATAACTTATTTATCCATTAGATTAATAATGAGTATATAATAATTGTTTGTCTATAAACTCCTTTAGGTGTTTTTAGATAAAGTTTTTATTACTTTGGGTTTTTTTTATCCACTTTTGTTTTTTGTATGATGACATAAGTTAAAAACAAATAATAATTTTATAATCACCAGCACTTTTAGATGTTTTTAGATAAAAAGTCATTCCGTATGAAATTCTTTTCAAATTTTAAATTTTAACTATCGCAGATTTTGTAAAAAAATAAATCCTGAAGTTTTTAGCTTGATTAACCAACCTGTCAAAAGTTATATTTGAATCAATATTAACTAAGAAATTTATATTTCCAAGAAATTTAAGTTTCTAGAACTCATTATAGATTTTTGACTTTATCTTGTAAATAAAGAAGATTTTCTCCTGAAATGGATTATTTGGTTAAAATACTATAACTATACAAAATTTCAAGCGATAACCTCTTTTATTTATAAAGTTATGGTTTGTCAAAAATCAACAAATTCTACTGTAAATTTCAGATATTCAAGTTTTGGTTATAAAACATTATTCATCCGTTCATAACTTTTAAGCAGATCAAGTTCAAATTTTATGGATTATGTTTTGTTTGTTGTTGTTGTTTTTTTCATAAAATATGTGGGTAGTTGAAGTTCGAAGCAAATCTGAGGTGCTATCCTGGAGCCATTTGATATGGAATGACCCAAAAGTTATTTATTTTAGGTTTCTTTTTTTTTAACCTTTTTGATTTTAGGTATGCATAAGAGAAACTTTTGTAAACAAATTTAAAGACACATTTTTTTTTAAAAAAAAACTTAAAAAACTTTTATGAAATCTGTTCTAAAATTTATATAGCTGTATCTTTTGAGTATCAAAATTTATTTTGATGAAATTTATTTATAAATTATGATGAAAATCTTTTGATAAAAATTGAAATCTGTTTATAAATATATATAATATACATAAGAGACACAATTATGTTAGTGTTATTATTTTCAGCAAGGTAATGTTTGGTTAGGATTTGTTTAAATCAGTTGCTAAATGATATTTTCGGGTAAAACATCATTTAGCAAACATATGTTCTTTAAAAAGAAAATATTAGTTTGTGTAGCTCATGCTTCTTATAAAATTGTATGTTAATGATAAATAATTTCATTTGGATAATTTTACATAATGAGACTATACAAGATCAATGAGACTATATCAAGATCTAAAAGCTTGACAACCTACTTTTTTTGTTGTTGCGGTAAACAACTAAGAACATTTGTTATAATGTCCTTAATACACTATAAGTTGACATTTTTTATGTTAATTTACGATAAAAACTAAAGTTATTTATTTGACAACTTTTTTTGTTGTTGCAGTAAACAAATAAGAACCTTTGAGGAGTGTATTTGCAAAACCTGATAATTCACTTCTTTTTAATTCCGATATATTGGTAAAAAAGTTTTTCAATTGGTTAAACTGATCAAAACCAGAAGATATAGTAGAAGGAATGTTTCAGACAAAAATTTAAAAATCATGCTATTATTATTTTATTTTAATTGAAAAATTAAAAAACGTTTTATCTGGTTTTGTTGTCTATTTTAATAATAAATATGAAGAGTTTAATTTAAATAGGTTCAGCAACTGCTTTTGCAGGTGGCAAGTTGTTTGGGGGCAGCAAAAAAAAAAAATTATTTAAATTAACTTAGATATTAAGTATCTCAATATCTAAGTTAATTTAAAGACTTTCATTTGAACCATAATGAAGGTCTCTAAAAAGTTACTGCCCCCTTTATTTGTTCCCCTTATCTTCTACAAAGACCAGATGAATGAGAGGGCAGTCAACCATATCTTTCTTTTTATTAAGAAATGACATAATTAGTTGCACTCTTCAAATAGGCCAGCAGGCAGATTATAGGGGCACTGGTTTCTAGTAACGCATTCAACCGCTGATAAATGAAAAATAGAGTTATTTAAAAATGCATTTTTGGTGTGAATTTGACAAGTTTTATAATGTTTGCATTTTCAGATAGTTGGATCTAATGGTCTTATATGCTGGTAATCTAAGATCAAAACAAAGTGTTTAAAAATTGACTTTTTTGGCGAATGGATATTTTGCTTTTAGATATAATTGAGTTCTAAACTGCAACAAGCTGCCTATATTTTGTCCACTTATTGCAGACAGTAGTACCTAATCAGAAAACTTATCTGTAAAGACTTTTGGATGAATAGTAAAGTGCTACAGTTTTATTTTGGCATATTTTAGCAAATTTAGGAATTTTTCCAAAGTTGAGGAGGTCATAATTTTTTTCTAATTTAATACAGGTTAATATAAACCACTTTTTTAAAGAGAACTATCCAGAAAATAATTCTAGAAAAAATGAGACACTTGTTATACAGCTCTAAAGTAGTCTGTTTTGACCATTTGTAAATCGAGGGGTGCCACTATGTCATTATTCTTAGGCTATATTTTCTGAACCGTTGTACTTGGAAGTCTGAAGTTTCAAATTTAACGTACCTACATAATGCACATAACAATACGTAAGAATCAGGAAAGTCAGAGATGGTGACACACAAAGTTTTCATCAACTAGGTTGAAATATAATGATTTGACCCAATATCACAAAAAAACATGTTAATTTAAGCTGAGAGAACAAAAAAAGGCAAAATTTATTAGAATGAGCAATTTTTTGAAATTTTAAAACATTTTAGGTTTAAATAATTATTTTTAAAAAGTATAAAAGGCTAGTATTAACATTTTTTATTTTTCTAATTTTGGGTATTTCATTATAATAAACGACAAACTGCGTCCGAAAAAAGATCAATCAGCGAATTAGTATCGCCCAAAGTTGTTTTAAATATTTACTTTAAGCAAACACATAAGACAATAAATTAAGTTATTCTTAAATTTAAAATATGCTTTAACCACTTATAATGTGTCATAAAAAACCAATTTTAAGCAGTTACACATACAAATTATTTTCTGTAAAACCTTTTTTCCGTGTGTTTTTCCTAATTTTTTAACCTAATAGTGGACAATTTCTTATTTGTAAAATCTCACGCAAGTCATGTGCGAATTGCTATTTAATTTTGTTTAAATGACAATATAAAAACACAAACTTTATTTAATCTTGGATCTGATCAATGTAAAAAAGTCTTGCGAATTTATTCTCTTTTAAAATAATATGTATTATTTCTTAGTGACTTTAAAATGACGATGATGATGTTAAAGTAAGTTTTTTTTTAATTCTTATCGTTTTTATTTTATTTCATAGAAAATTTTTAAATTACTAGTTTATGTTCTCCAATGAAAATGTCTAAATTATTAATCAAGATATTTTCAAATTTTAAACGTGATTTAAAGTCATTTTATAAAATGCAATCAAAAAATTTGATCATGAAATATCACAAATATTTTTTTACCGGTTGCGGTAGTTACAATATACTACAATATCTATTAGCAATACGAATTTCCTTTGTTTTGTTCGAATTTCAAAAGATTTTTAAAGTTCGATGATCAATCAATCATATATATTCTGAAAATAAATTTTCACGGCTATTTACAAATAGTATTGAAAAATCTCAAGTAAATACCTTCAAAAAATAGTTTATTTATATGCAATTAATCTTAGTAATAATAATAATAATAATAATATTAATAATAGTAATAATAATAATAATAATAATAATAAAGTAATTATAATAATTTAAATAAATCGGTATAACTTTCCAAACATCAATCGTTTTTACATACAGAGTTACGGTTACAAACAGTAATAAACTGACAAAGCGTAACAACTAACGATGACATAAAAACGACTATTGCTAAAAAAAATATAAAGATTTAGTAAATATATTAATATAATCATAGTTGTTTTAATATAATAATCAAAATATTTGCAAATATTATAATCAAATAAATAAATACAATATAAACAGAAAAACACTGCCAAAATCAAAACAAAAGTTACAACAAACATTACAAACAAAACAAAAAATTACCTTTGACACAAAAAAACAACTAAGGATTAAAAAAGATAATAATAATACACGGTAGAATAAAACATATATAATAAATGGCTAAAATGAAAATAAAAACAAATTATATATAACTGTATAAAAATTTATATATAACTAAAAATAAATAATAACTAAAAAAAAATAAAAAATAAATGACTAACAAAAAATAGTAAAACTATATACGCTAAAAAACTGAAGAAAAATAAATAAATAATAAAATAAATAATCCTAAGAAATATATGAAAGAAAACTAAAGAAATATATGAAAAAATAATAAAAATCTTCATTTGCCGATCGAGGTTCCGATGTTTAAATAGTTTTTTTTCCTTTCTTTGCCATTCTTTTTATATATTTCATTCATTAACGTTTTTTTTTCACTTCTATTTTCATTACTTTTTTACTTAATTTCTTTCAGATATTTCTTTTTCTTTTCTTCTTTTAAAACATTTATTTATTCATTTATTTATTTATTTATCGAGTTTTAAAATGTCATTTTGTTATCTTTGTTTTATTAATTAACACTGGTAACAAAACTTCTTAAACTTCGTAAGTATATTTCATTATATATTTAATTATTTGTTTTTATTTTAAAAAGTTTTGTTTTGAAACTAAATTTAAACAAAAATAAACTTTACATAAATTTTTTTTATGAAATCACAAAAATAAACTTTACGTAAATTTTTTTTATAAAATCACAAGAGAAAAGTGCAAAAAAAAGTAAACAACTTCAGCTTATTCTTCTTAATATAATATATTAAAAAGAATAAGCTGATGTTTTTCACTTTTTTTGGAAATTAATTAATTAAAAAAAATTAAAATTAATTATTATAAAGTTTATATTATATATCGATAATAAGTATAGTATATATAGATCGAAATAAAACATTATTTTCAACATAACTCGGGTGTTATTTTATGGGTGTATTTTCAACAGACTGTATTTTTCACTGACTTTCTTTTCATCTTTGATTGACTTTCTTTTTTCTTTTATATTATTATTTTTTTTATTAGTATGAACTGTCCATTTAAATGAACATGTACCAACTGTTAATTTAACAGTAGGTACAATTTCATCTAAATTCAGTCATTATTCCAGAAAGTTCATTAAATTTTTTTTTGCTTACAACAGATGTTTAAATACGCCGAGAGCGTTAATTACTTTGGCTTAAGAATACACAATAATATTAAACATTTAAAGTTCATAAAAATACAATTTTATAAATGTATTTATAAAATGGTAAGTGTCGTGAAATAACTTTTTTTTTTCAGTGATAAAATTTATATTTGTAATATTTGTTTTAAAAATATTTTTACAAAAGAAATTTTAAACTTCATTGATTATATTATCGATTTTTATCTTATCTAAGTTTGTTGCTTTTTTATTTCTAAAATCATTTATGTTTTATAGCAACTATAAAACACATAAATGTTTGTACGTAGGGTAGCATCGTGAAAATCTGGATTTTAATAGTGGTAAGATCGTATAGGCTTCTTGGAGCGCCTTTAGGAACAAATTAAAAATAGGTTTGGTACTCTACGTAAAATCGGCACTTTGCTTCTCCGTAAAAATCGGATACCTGGTAACCATAGCTTTGTAGTTATGCTTTAACGATAAAATTATTGTTTATTATTGCGATTGTATGAATATTATATCAAATGTTTTTGTTATAAAATTTATCAATAATTACAAAGTATATACTGTTCTTAAAGCGCTTTTTTTTAAAAGTTTCCAATCAACGTCGAATTCGAAATACGAATTCGAAATCGAAGAACGAAATTAACAAATATTTAAACTCTTTGAGTTTTGTATAATTTATTCACACAACTTAATTTAAAATGATTGACGAAGGAGATTTTCGAAGTTCTAAATTTAAAATTACAAATTCGATTTGTAAAATCATTCATTTCACTCCAAATCTGTGTTCAAATAACGTTTGTTTTCTTGGTGTCTTATTACATTATGTGATTGAACATAAATTAATTTTTAAATTCATTTTCATTAATATTATAAATATGATTTTGTTTTATATTATTTTTAGTATGTTAGATTTATGATAAAATGAAATAATTTTGTTATAAAAATGTGATAAAAATTATGTTCAAACTAATGAAAGTTTTTTTTATAGTTTTTAATAAAGAATTATTATATTGAAAGTTTCATCGTTTTAATTTTTTTTATATACAATCCTAATTTAATATTAATGTAAAATATAATATTAATGTGTATAGTTTAATTTTTATTTATTTATGATCCTAATGTTTATATTAATGTATATAATATTGTGTAATGTATTTAATAATAATATTTTGTATATAATTTTTTAGTTATAATTTAATATAAATACATGTATTAATATCTAGATTATTTTAATGTATGTTATGTTTTATAATTTCGATTATTATTTAAATTATTATTTGTTTATTTTTATATAATATTTATTTTTTATTTAGATCTTCTACTTAAATTATCTCGTCAACGTGAAAATGAAAACGATTATCTACCTAAATTTGAACTTGAAACTTATTACGTTAATTTATTCATTGAATGTTTTTATGAAAGTCAATTATCATTTACTGATGAAATAAAATTAATCGTCGATGAACGAGAGTGGACGATTTCGATTCGCGATGGAAAAACTTCTTACAAAACTTCTTGTGAAAATTATTTCGTAAATCATTACATTAAATCTGGAAGAAAGTTATCGAAGTTATATGTAGATAAAAATATTTTAAGTGATGAAGAAAAAAATCTTATAGTTCAATGTTCAAGAAATGTTCGCAATGTCAACTTTTGGCGTCCAATTAAATTCGAAGGATTGAAACTGAAAGATAAGATTGAATGGTTGTGTATAAACATCTCAGATGATTTAATAACGAAAAAAGATTTTGAAGAAAATTTTCTTCCGTGGATTTATCTTTGTGAAGGATTAAGTCTTTACCTTCACGACGACATCGATTTCATTGAAGAGATTTATGAATGGATTCGTTGTTCGAATGTCAAGGAGTTGTGGATCGGCTACTGTGGAGAATATTTTGATAATCTCGATGAATTAAAAACTTATATAACACGAAAAAAAATTTTAATATCTTAAATAAAATATAAACAATAATTATAAATTAATTAACGAAATATTTAATATATTATTTTATAATTAAATGTTATATAAAATATACAAATTAATTTTAATAATATTTAAAAGTTTAATAATTTTTTATTATTAAAGGATGAAATAATTAATTTGTCTTAAAATATGTTAATAATAAACGATTATAATATATATATATATATATTTATTATTATTGTTATTATTATTATTATTATTATTATTATTGTTGTTGTTGATCATAATTTTATATTATAAATATTTATAGTTTTTATTTAATAATATAAATAATAATAACGTTGATATTATATTTTTTCAAAATGGATGTTTGAGTTTTTTCTTAAGTTTATTGTAATATAATTAACATTAATTATAATGTTTATTACATTGATCATGAAATATATAATTATAATTAATATAAATAAAAACTAGATTAACTTTTGTTATGATTTATTTATTTAATTATTTTAAATATTTTCCTGAGGTTTTAAAACTTCAAAAAATGTTTGTAAAGTTATATTGAAAATTTTTTGTTTAATGTTTTATGTATTTATTTTTATGTAATTTTGTATATATATAAATTTGTAATGAAAAATTAAAACTTTCGTTTTTGATTTACACAATCTAAATTAATGTTAATAAAAATTATTTTTAGATTTTAAAGTTTCCGCCATTTGAAAGATTTTTGTTGACAACGCAATAAAAATATTTGAATGTTTCTTTGAAGTTATTTTGTTCGAAAGTTGAATTTTCAATTAAATAACTGTTTACCGAAATATATACTTAAATATTAAATTATATATATATATATATATATATATATATATATATATATATATATATATATATATATATATATATATATATATATATATATATATATATATATATTTAAACAACTTTAAAATGTATTCTTAAAAGTTATACTATTTCTTTGATTGAAAAAGTTGAGCATTTTATTAAAAGAATTCGTTGGAAAGCCAATTTTTTCTTAAAACCAAATACAAACACAGATGATGTATAGTTATGATGGAGCAGAAATTTGTGAATTTTTTGGACTATATATTTTAGATTTATTCAGTAAAATAATCAATATAAAAGATTTAGGCCTTTATCGCGACGATGGTTTAATAATAATGCGTAAAAAATCTGGCCCACAGCTCAATAAAATTTGAAAAGATATAAAAAATTTTTTAAATATTGGTTTTCTTATCGAAATAAACATAAACTTAAAAATTGTGAATTTTCTTGATGCCACATTTAACCTCTCCGTAAATTCATATAAGCCTTTCAAAAAACCAAACGATGAATTATTGTATACTAATATCAACTCAAATCATCCACCCTGAGTTCTAAAACAAATCCTGAATTCGATTAATAACAGGCTAAACCAAAACTCCTTTAATGAAAATGTATTCAATTTCTCTAAATGAATCTTTGAAGAAAATTTTGAACTAAAATTTGACCCTGAAAAAAAGAATACAAAAAAGCGAATCAGAACTAGAAAGGTAGTTTGGTTCAACCCCCCATATAGCAAAAATGTTTCCACTAACATAAGAAAAGTGTTTTTAAAATTGGTCGATAAGCATTTCCCGTCCTCAAATAAATTACATAAAATTTATAATCGAAATACAATTAAAGTAAGCTACGGTTGCACAAAAAATTATTGGAAAGAATTATAAAGGGTCACAATAATGCTTTGTTAAACAAAAAAGAAATCCTAAATGAAAAAGCTACAGAAAATTGTAATTGTAAACAAAAAATTTATTGTCCAATGAGTGGAAGTTGTTTATCAAAAAATGTGGTATATAAATGTGATGTTTCCTCTAAGAATGTACCTGATAAGCAATATATTGGCATAACAGAGGGTGAATGGAAAAAACGTTTTGCCAATCATAAGCAATCTTTTAAAAATAAAAAATATTCAAAAGACACCTTGCTGTCAAAATATATATGGGAATCAAAAGGTAAATATATTGATGATTTTATACTGAATTGATCCATCCTTAAAGCAGCACCTGCATATAACAATATTTCCGAAAAATGTATACTATGCCAACAAGAAAAATTTGAAATGATTACTCATGCAAATAAATTAATCGTGCCTATATTTAGAATTAATTTCTAAATATAGGCACGAAAATAAGTTTCTCGTAAAGAACTATGAAAATAAATGAGCTCAAATAATAGTTACATTAAATCCCCTTTTGAAAAATATTTTTTTAAAAAAAGCATAAGTAATCATTTTAAAGAATTTTTTTTATAATAGTGTCAGCAAATTCCCTAAATGTGTGAAAATTTACAGTAGTTAAGACATTTGCGACTTCCTGTAATTTAATTTTTGATATAAATTGAAGTTTTATTAATTTGATCATTCATTTCTGCTGAGACTTTATTGATGAAACACAGTGTAAAATAAGAAAAATTTTTGTTAAGCGATTTTCTACTAATTTATATTGTCTCGAAGATCTTTTTTTATTCCACTCATCTTTTTGTCTTTATGGGCACTTCCACGCTCAAGCGAGTTATTTCGATAAAATGAATAAATAGATTCAAAGTAATTATTGGGTTTCCATATGTTTTAAAATTTTAATTAATTATGTTATTTTTTTGTTTTAAATTTCAAATTAAAGTCGTGCGTCATACTTTCTGTGTATATGGTAGCTAAACTACATTTTAATAAAAGCGTAAAATTGTCCCCGTAAGTAACGATAACTAATTTGATTTATAAATATATATAAATAGCTAAGACATTCTTTTGAATAATTTTATGCAGAATAATAACTACTTAATTCAATTTAAAAAGCCAATTTATGTTGGTTAAATATTTAGCTTGAAATATTCGACTGAAGCAAATTTAATGCAATGACACAACCGCGTAGATCAAAAACACGTGCATATTACGGGCAATTTTACTTGAGTTTAACACGTGTTTTTTCCACATTCCTTACGGAAATTTAATATAATACTACGTTTCTAACCATGAGCGAGAGGTTTTTTTAAACCGAGACGAGAAGTTAGTACTTCTTGTGAGGCCGAGAGCGAGACGAGAAATTTAACAATTTTTGAAAACAAATTTATTAAAATCCAAGAAAAAAAAAATGTAAACATGGTTTTGACAAACAGACACAAATGACATTTGTCAAATGTAAACAACTTTTTCAAATATTAATTCAGAATTTTTTTGCCAAACTTTTCCAACAAGACAATGTTTTCTCTGATTAAGATAATTTGTTCTACTTTTTCTGGGTGTAAGTTGTGTCTGGATGATCGGACGACATTTCCACCTGAGCTAACAACTCTCTCTGATTTAGTTGAACTTGCTGGAATAGCTAAAATTTGTCTAGCTAATAAAGAGAGTTCTAGCAATGTATTTGAATGCAATTTCCACCAATCAAGAATCGGAAAGTCTTTTTTGGTATCAGGGAGATATTCATACTGGCACATTTCGCTCAAAATAGGATTCAGTTCAGATATTGGCTCTTGTATTTCAAGTCTGACGTTTAACTTGCGCTTCAGTTTTGAATTAGGGGACAAATCTGCTGAAAGGACTCTGGCAACAGGTTGGCACTCAACATTATCCTTAACCTGTGAGGCTAACTATTCTTTTGTTGTTTAAAATTTTTTGAAGAGCTTCAAGTGAAGTCCCTATAAAGCAGGATTTAAGTAGTTTGCTGCAGCACTCAATAAGTTTCCAGTGTGACAAAGAGGAAATCTTTTCTCAATCCAGCTTTTCAAGTTTTTTTGCATACAAGACACCGTAGCCATTTTTTTCCAACCGTCTCAATAAATTGATCAATTTTGTCATGGATTAAAAAAGAGAATCGGCGACAGTGTTAATTGTTGGAATTGACTCAGCCGACCACGTTTCTGTAGCTTCTTTAAGTGGTGCCAAAATTTCTACTGCTCCCTCGATTGATTTTCACTGTGATGGTCTTTGAAGAAAAAATATCTTCATTTGCACATTAGCTGATAATTGCACTTTTTAGATGTAAGACAGAAGCCATGCAATCCAGTTCACTATTCCATCTTGTGTCAACAGATTGGCGTATCTGTCTAACATTGATTCCTTGAGCGTCTGATTCTGATTCAAGCAACTTAGCTGCAACTGTTGACTGGTGAGTTAAAGAAGCCAAATCTTTGCATGTTTGCGCATCATCCATTCCAGCAGTCATTCCAAATGAGTCTCGAACTGCACATTGCAAAATATGATTGTTGCACAAGTATTGGTCAAGGCGCTTTGACAATTTGACTGCAAGTTTCATGTTTCTTGCCTGGTCGTTCACGCAGTACATTGGCAAATCAGCAAGCAAATTTAGTTCTTCTAAGAAAGAATCCAGCTTTTCTTCAATTAAGATACCTGTGTGTCTGCCTGGGACCTGATGGACATGGGGTGTCCAGTGATGTAGTCTCCAATTTTCGTTAATAGCATGAAAAGTCCAAGAGATGTAGCTGTCCTGAGCTCTAGAAGTTCAAAGGTCAGAAATAAATGCAGCACTTTTTAGATTTGGCGTAATCTCCGTTATTATGCTCTTCATTCCAGCTTGAACTTCTCTTGACCAAATTGAAAGCTTTCTTGAATATGTTGTTCTGTGATGAAGGCTCAGTTTAGGGTTTGCAATGTCAAACAATTTCTTGAAACCTCTTCCTTCGACTGCTGAAAAGGATGCCAGATCAGTGCAAAAGTAATCCAGCATTGCAGAGTCAAACTGTTTTTGAATGGAATTGTCTTTGTCATATTTGGACTTTGTTTCAAGCATTTCGACCATGGTTCGTTGTTTCTTCTTAGGAGGAGGAAGAAGAGAGTCGTCAGTTTTTTCAAAATACTCAACGTAATCTTGGCTGTGTTTTTTTTCGAGGTGACGATAAAGTCCGTTTGTGTTTACATCTTTTGTTTTCAAAGACTTTTTGCACGCCTTGCATTCAGCTCCGTCACTTGTTTTTTGAAAATATCTCCAGATTTTGTTTTTTCTTGGTGACATTTTTGATCGTTGAAATGAGGCAAGAATATTTCTTTTCAAGAACATTTCTCGTTTCTCACGAGAAGTCCCATTTCTCACGAGAAACGAGAACGAGACGAGATCTCGCTCTTTGTTATACGTTTCTGTAACGTTGAAACCAATAATACTTTAATTGGTGTTTATGATAAACAGTAATAGTTAACTTCAAGGATTTAAAACCATTCTTTGCACGTGTTATCCTTTTAGTTTTAAAAGATTATTAATAGGCAACAGAAGCCAGAGTTTCGGAGTTGTGCTGGTTGGGTTAACTATTTTTATAGAAATGGTTTAAAGATTTTGTACGTTGATAGCAGCGGTGGCTCAGGCGTATGGATCCGTGGTTCAAAGTCCACGTCTGGGCAAGTTTCGCGACATTGGTTAGGAAGGAGGCGTGAACTTCTAATTAAATGCTCATCACAGGTCCTCTGTAATAAGACCGTAAGGACTTCTTTAAGCACCTTAATAAAATTAAAAATGATACATAGTTATGCACTTCAATATCTGAGCGCGCAATATTGATTATCGATAAAACACAGCTAAAGAAAAAAGATCTGAGGTTTTATGCCGACAAAATAGTTTAAGGTGTATGTTCTTCCATCGTTCAATCGATGACTTAAAATACAATTACTTTTTATTTGTTTGTTGCAAAAAGTAGAACCACACCTTAACAACAGTACCATAAATATTTTTTGAGATTTTTTATTTTAGAGATAATTTGATTCAAAAAATAAGGTAATTTTATATTCTAAATGTTTTGAAAGTAATGTTTTTTTGATTTAATAACAAAACTAATTAGACCATTAGATTACCCTTATAGTGTGCATATATTTTTAAATAGTAAGCGTTGATCACACAAAAAATATGCGTCCCACCAAAAAGTTACCTTTAAAAACTTTTTTTTTTAGCACTTGTCAATTTTCAAGACTTAACTCGTCAATTTTCAAGACAAACATTTAGTTTTTAAAATTAGTTTATTGTTCTGGAAAACCCTTTTTGTATTACCAATAAATAAAATTAAAAAAAAAACGGTCACAGATTTATTATGTCAAAGGTGGGTTGTTTCCTAATCGCGTGTTACAGCCACTTGATGTCGGCGTATTCAGGACTGTGAAAAATAAATAGCGTGACATCCTAAATAAACATTTTATTCAAAATGATTTCAAAGATCTCATAAAATCTAGCTTCCCTGTGTTGCTCAAACAGCTTATTGACCAAAGCTTCCTTCTGCAACAATGTGCATTCCGGCTTCATAGCAACAGGTATTTTTCCGATGTGTCGAATGAAAATAACTAATGAAAAAATTAGCTATCGGATCAATTTTTGCGCCAAGTACTTAAGCATTACTAACACTGCCTTAACATACACGTATATACATATACTATATGCTTAGATGTTTTAACGTATGTCATACCTAACTGTACGTTTATTAGTGTGATGAAATTAAATAGAATAAATAGACTAAAGCTAACAGTAGTCTTCAGAAGCTTAATGAGCCTCTGAACAAATAGTAAATCATTATGTTCCATTTGATCTTGTTCTGTGTTCCAAATAAGTAGTCATGATAGGAAGTAAAGTTGTTTATATTTTAAAAGATCCTGCATTCTGTGGCCATCAAGACGAAAACTCGTAGCTCATATAATAAATACTACAACGACTTTTCCAGAAAGAAAGAGAAAAAGCCTGAAGCTTATCTTTAGAAGTTATTTCCTGTTCCTTTAAATTTATAAACAGTTTTACGGATTAAATAATTTAATTTTTAAATAATTTTTTTACTTTTTCCAACCCCTCAGAAGTTTTTTTTATTTCTGATAATACAATAAAATAAATTTTAACAAAGCTCTTTATACAAAAATATTGAAAGAATAAAAGCCTAAGCTTCTCCTTTTAAATAATATAAAATATAGATTTTTTTTTTAATTTTATTTTTTAGGTGCCCCAAGAAGTCCTAACGACCTTGTCGCAGAGCACCGCGGAAGTTCATTTAACCGGAAAGTTCACGTCTCCTTTCTTGCCGTAACGCGAAAATTTGTCCAGAGCTCGTTTCGAACCTTGATCTCCTGCTTATATAAAAGCAAGCGTTCTAACCACTGCGCCACGGCCGCAAATAAGCAAAATATAAACAAAAAGAAACTGAAAGATGATAAGGCTATTACTTCAACCCTTCGACAACATTTTTTTTTAATTTATAATGGAGAAATCATATTGGGCACATTGAGTCAAAAATGCGCCACGGCTGCAAATAAACAAAATATAAACAAAAAGAAACTGAAAGATGATAAGGCTATTACTTCAACCCTTCGACAAAATATTTTTTTTAATTTATAATGGAGAAATCATATTGGGCACATTGAGTCAAAAATATCATCCGCAAAGGTGTTTTATATAAATCTTGCCCATTTCTTGATTTCTTCTGAAGAAAAAACTTTACTTTATTCTTATTCACATTCATCTTACATATGCTAATATAGAGTCGGATAATTCACATAAAACATGATTTATCAAACAACAAGGCTTGCAAAACCATACTTGTAGAGCAATTCATTATTTAAGTAAAATTGACGATCCTTTTAATGCGATGACAAATATAAAAGTCATAAACTTGGAAAAACTTAATTCATATTATATGTTCAAATATAAAAATAACATTCTATTGGATTTTTTTTAAACTTTTTTTTGTCATCACTATTTCAAAGTTTTAATTTGCGATTAAATAGTTTCCATAACAACTATACTAAAAAAAAATTAAAATCCAGTATTCTAAATTTTCAATTCTGTCGCAAGGCCCCAAAACAAAGGAAAACAAGAAAAATCAAAAATTAAAAGACTTAAATTTAAGACTTTTAATTTTTTATTTTTTATTCCATTACACGATATTTCATTTAAATGGAATATTGCCGTTTAAACGACATGCAAAGCTGCATATTCTTGGTTGTAAAAATGATTGCAATAAATTAAAAAAAAAAAAGATATTAATAACAAAATAATAATAATAGTAGAAAAATTTCATTGCAAAGTTAATCGCAAAATTTTTTCAATAAACTTACTTAAATTAAGTTTTTATACAAATATAGATATACGCCAAGTGGCGCTATTTAGGGAATCTGCGAAATGATTTTTTTTGGCAGTTTTATACCCGAAAATGCTATATCTTCTTTGATTTCCTTTTTTTAGGTATTATAGTTTGGAAAAGTAAATATATATTAAAGTTATTATACCAAAATTTGTATTAAATTTTATATCAATATTAGATTAATGTATCAATATTATTTTAATGTTGGGGAGATGCGGGCGCATCGATAGCCGTAGCAGTATTTTGTAAACTGCAAACAACCCGATATAGTTATAAAACTTATTAAGTACTAAACTAAACTAGAACAATCTGTCCTTAAATAAAAAAAATGTTTTAATAAAAAAAATTGATAACATGATATATTTCAACATTACAACAACCCTTGCAATAGATCAAAGCACCCCATTTAAGGGGTACTTTGATCTCCGACTTGATGCGCTTTGATCTTACATAAGTAACATTATTTACATGTTTAATACTGCTATAACTAAGTGCTACAAATGCTTTAGTTGAAGGGTATTAGTGTATATTATATAATACATCTAAAAAAAAGTAAAATTAAAAAAAAATATATATCATTACAACCTAATACTAAAAATTTTATACACACTAGTGTATAAAATTTTTATTAGAATAAAATTTCATTAGAAGAATGACCACAATTCTATCTATGAAAATAAGCCTGTTACATATTATTAACATAAATATGTGTATAGTTTTACAAAAATTAGGTTCGACGTGTTTTTATGAACTCGACGATTTAAAAAAATGGAAGAATTAAAGAGTCAAAGAATTTGTATTAAACGTTGTGTAAAAAATGAAATAAAGGGTAACAAAGTTTGGGAAATGTTACAAAAAGCCTATGGTGAGTCTGCTATGAAAAAACACGTGTTTGCGAGTGGTATAAGCGTTTCCAAGTCACAATAAGAGAAGATGCTGATGAAGTTGGCATATCAATTGGGTCATGTCATAACATTTTTTCAAATGTTTTGGGCATGAAACGAGTGGCAGCAAAATTCATTCCAAAACTGCTGAACTTTAATCAAAAAAACAATTGCATAAACATCGCTAAGGAGCGGCTAAATGACGTTAACGACAATCTAAGTTTGCTTAAAAGGGTCATAACTAGTGATGAAACATAGGTGTACGGTTATGACGTTGAAACCAAAGCACAATTGTCGCAATGGAAGCACCCTGAATCACCAAGACCAAAAAAAAGCACGTCAAGTTTGATCAAATGTTAAAGGTTTTGCTTACTGTTTTCTTCATCATGAGTTCTTATCACAAGGTCGTACGGTTAATAAGGAGTATTACCTAGAAGCTAAGCGACGTTTTCGTGAAGCAATCCGAAAAAAACGCCCAGATTTATGGCAAAACAATTCTTGGCTTTTGCACAACGATATTGCACCTGCTCACTCGTCGTTACTTGTTCGTAATTTTTTGGCCAAAAACAACACCGTAGTCATTTCCCAACCTCCATATTCATTAGATTTGGCTCCACGTGACTTTTTCTTATTCCCAAAAATGAAGAAAACCTTATGAGGCTGACCTTTCACAAGCCTAGATGACATTAAAAGTGCATCGCTAAAGGAATTAAAGGTTATCCCAAATATTGAGTTTGAGAAGTGTTTCAAGGATTGGCAGAAGCGCTGGCACATGTCCATAGTATCAAATGGGGACTACTTTATAGAAGCCAACAATAATGCGGCGAATTAATTAATATTTTTTCGAAAAAACGAAAATTCCGGGTATTTTCCGGGAAAATTCCGGGTATCAGATGGTTTTTCATTTTAAAATAAAGTTTTTAAACAAAGCTTTCAAAACGCATTTAAACATATTAAGTTCTCAGTTAGAAAAAGTAAGTAGAAGTCTAAAAGATGAAAAGTAGTTTCTTTTAAAAAAAAAAAAATTAATAACAGGACAACATAAATTTGCATCTGTTCATGGTAGTTATGCAAAATTGCTATTAAAAACTAATATAAATATATATAAAGGACTTTCATTTCATAAATGATGTTTTGTGACACCAGGGTTCAGCTGCTAGCTTTCCTAGTTTTACAGACCTAATTGAGTTAAAATCTCTTAGATGCCATGTCTCTATGCCTCAAAAACCTGCAAATTATAATATTCATAGGAGAACAATACAATCTCTTTAATAGGCTTACAATGCAAACTTGTGTGGTAGACAAGGCGGAAACTTAAGAACTCTAAAGTAAGTTTCATTATTAACTTTGGAAAATGTAGTGCCTTCTGTTTTGATCATTTTATCTTTAATAGTCTTAAAGCTTTATAGATTATTATAAAAAGAATTATTATAAAAAGAAAGACTTTAGATTGTCATGCTGTTTTATCTTTATCTAATAGTGAAGACGTGAAAATGAGTAAAATGTGGACTGCTAAAACCGTTAGACATTCGAACACATTAGAAGACTTGCGCCTAATAAGTAAGCAATTTGCAGCTATTGCAAATCTACAGGTCAGATAAATAGCCAGTAAAAAAATAACTTTTCTGAACTATATCATATATAGACATATCTGCAACCACTAAACCTTTAATTATTTTAAACTGTTTTTTTATCAGGAGCATCCTGCATTTTGTCTCTTTTTATAATTTAGGAGAGAAACTATATAACTTTTATATTTAAGCTATACAAGGAGATAAGTTTGTAATCAAGAAATGTAAATCTAATGTAAAATGTTAAAAAAAGTTTTCTTCCAGATGTTCTTCTTCTTCATATTTTTATTTTGAAAAACTTACAAATTGCTTTAAACGCTTATTTTTATCTATATCAAAACAGTTTATTAGACATTAAGTCGCTTCGCTCATTGTTGATTTACTTCTTCTTTCATTTATATAATTTCTAACTATATTCCTAAAATAAAGTTTGAATTTTAGACTTTAGAAATAAAATTATGTAAAAAAATAAATCAATAATCAGTAAAGCAACTTAGCATTAGGCAAATAAGCAAGCAATAAAATTGATCGTTAACATTAGATTTTTAAAAAACTAGGTTTTTGCCTAAGTCTTTTAATCGTGTTATCACAGTATTCGTTTCATATTAGTTTAAATATATACTTATTAATTAGATGCTAAATATTTAGTTAATAATACCGAGAGTAAAAACAACAATTATAAATAAGAAAAATTTTGTAAGTAAGATATATCTTATAAGAAAGGAAGGAGGCATGAACTTCCTTTCAAATGCTCTTCCGCGGTGCTCTGTGATAAGACCGTAAGGACTTCTTGGAGCACCTAAAATAATAATAAGAATAATAATAAAAAAATCCTAATTTATCTATTAGTAAAAAGTTGTAACAAAAAAAAAGTACAAACACAAGTTTTGGGCAGATGACGATGCATCGGTGTCGGCCTGTACAAATCGGCATAGGTTTTAGCGTAAGTCTTTTAACCATGTTATCACAGTATTCGTTTCGTATTAGTTTAAATATTTACTTCTTAATAAGATTCTAAACATGTAGTTAATAATACCGAGAGAAAAAACAACAGTTTTGAACAAGAAACATTTTGTTTCAAGAATTATCTCTAAAATAAAATTAAGCATAAATATTGTAAGCTAACTTTTTTTTATATGTCTAGTTTCGTGGTGCCAGATCTCAATTATTAAATCTTATAAAATAAAATATTCTCATACAAACATAGTGTCTGGTTAAACTTTCTTCTAAATGAAAAGCATGATCAACATGTTCATTATAAATAAGTGTAAAAATGCAATCTTTTTTTATTACTTTAATAATTTGTTGCATAGTATTTTTTTTTTGGTTAATAAAAGTTTTATTTGTGTTATAAAAAGAGTTTCCATTTCGTGAAGTAGGTTTTGTAAAAAATCAGTATTAAATAAGTTACTTTCACAGGGTGTCACACTAGAAAGAACTTGCACACATATTTAACAGACTTGGACTTTCTTTATCAAATCATTTTTTATAAGATGTGATGGATCAAATATTATATAAACTTTTGCTTCTGTTGTTGGATGTGAAATTTGTTTATTTAATTATGAAAATCCTAAAAATTTGAAAGCTCTAATATTACTTGAACTTCAATCATAAACAAGACATCTTACAACTAAACCTGTTTTATGTAGATGAATCATTATTTACTATCTTAGCTAAATTGGTTGAACACATAGTAGTTTTACTGTAAAAATATGCAATTAGTAGTTTTCATTTTGTTAATAACCTGCGGACCATCAATACAAGTACTTGGTTTACTGGTTAGCTATTAGATTGAATTCCAATGATCTTGTCATTGTTTTTGTCATAATTAAGATGTTGCTTTAAAATTTTTTATCAAAAACAAGGCTACAGTTTCGTTTCAATTTTTTTAAGGTATCTACTTGCATTTTTAGTAAAGCCATAACTTTATTGAAAAAACCAGATTCTAGGGTCCCAAAAGATTTTTCAAGAAACATTAAAATAACGCTTTTTAGCAGGTAATAAAAACTTTTCTAAATATTTTAAAAGCTTGTGGACTGCAATACATGTTTCTCGTAGCTAAAATTTTATCTTTAACAGTCCAAGGTTTTCCTTGTTTAACGCGACTATTCTTACGTAATTGACTTTTTAGATAAATTATAATATGTTCAAAATTGTTAGATAAATTAATATGTTTTATTGATTCATCGATTTTTTTAACATCTCGTGCTTCATCTTTAGGTTCTTGAGTTTTTTTAAGCCGACAAATCTCAACTTGAGATAATAAATACTTATTTTTAAAAATTTTGACAGTTGTATTATTTGTACTACAATTTTTAACATTATTTATTTCATTTAATTCAACTTTATCATTGATTTCATTTTTTTGTAGAAGTAGACTTTCATTTACAGGATAAAATGCAGTCAAGCAGACTTCATTTTACACTGTAAATGAAGTCTGCTTGTTGGCTGTTTTCTCTTTAAATTCAACGTAGAAGGTTGATTTGGAAAGTTAAAAATTGTTGGTACAGCAGTTACAAGTGCTCTTTTATCACCATTATTGGCGAGATAGTATTGGGAAGAATCAAGATGTTCACTACAAATAGTATAGTTAAGATTAAGCTTTTCACATGATTTTGTATGGAGATCTTGACGACGACAATTGCGAAACCAAAGCTTACATCTAGATAATAGGTTAAACCTAGTTAATTTTGTGGAATTATTTACATCATACTATGTATATTTTTTTTTTTTTTGCTTTACAAAATTTAAATTAAAACATTGTTTTGAAAGTTTCTTTAAATTCTTAATATACTAGTTATTTAATAAATTTGATTCGATTCTTAATTTTTTACTTATCTTTTGGAAACCGAAAAAAAGATATATCATTTACAACATTCTTTCCGAGCTTATTTACGCAACTGATCTTTGAGCAAATAGCTGTCATGTTTAATAGCATTTATAGAAAAAGCAACTTGATTCTTTAAGAGCGAAATCAAATAATATTACAATTTATAATATATTTAGTCGACAACAAGGTGTATAATAAATTTATGTTGTCCAAAAGCTTAAAAGCGAAAAGATGTTAAAGCGAAATTTTCCTATGTTCTTTTTTCATTAATAGTGCAGTCTGGTTTTTATCTTTATTCTTTTTTTTTTAATAGTACAGTCTGGTTTTTATCTTTGTTTTTAAAACGTTGCATTTAATTAACTTTTTATAAATAATTTAAACAAATATTTTAATATTATTCAAAAATTTAATATTATTCAATTCATGTCAAGTGAACTGAATAGAGTGAAACTGAATAAAGTAAAAGTCTTTAAATTTTCACACTATTATCCTTTATTCTTCTTAAAATCACCTCTTCGTATGCGAAGTGAGTTATGAGGCATTTTGGTGACTTGAACTCGTTTTCGCGGCCTGTGTATGGCAATTAGCCGGGGGAGTATAAACCACAATACCAATTCATGTCTAGTGAAAGAAGAGATTATAAAAAAACCTTTACAGCAATGTAAAAAGCAATTGTCTACTGCTATTATTAAACCGTACAATGCAAATGCAAGAAAACCAATATTTGTATACTCCGGATAGGATGGCAAGGTTTCGTTGCACGAAGTGTTTTCACATCTTCATCACCGTTGATGTTAATGTAGTTTAGTTTAATGTTAAGTTTGGGTAATTATTTTAAATAAAATAGATTTCCCGATTAGAAATAGTCGATCATCATGTATAACATTTTAAATTTAGATGCTAATTTGATTGTTGGCTTTAAAATATGTTGATTCCAATTTACTTCTACGATTATATAAGTTTTGGTGTTACTTTTTGCTAAATAACAAACTAAGTATAAGTATTGCAGTTGTTAAATCTTGAAGTAAATAGAAGTTACGTCAAAGTAAGTAATAATAACTTTAAGCATCACATTAGTAGAAACTTGTATCTATAAATGTGTTTTGTACAAAGAATTTTCTAATAAAAAAACTTGTGATTATTGGACCAACTAAATATAAACTGAATATAAAACCGTTATTTTGTTTATTAGGATACCTTACAATTTTTTATTGAAAAAACTTTTTGATCCAAGTTAAACAATTTTCTATGATCAAAGATGAAGAAAGTTGAAAATCTGAACATAGCATAATTTTATTGAAAATTTATTAGAATGTTTAATAGAAAATTTACAAGGAAATTTATTAAAATTAATGACTTTCATTTCAACATCTTCTTATTATGAATTAGTACACAAATTATTATTAATGCGAAAAAATCAAATCAAAAAATTCAAGCGTTTGAATGATATCAAAATTTATTTAATTTTCAGAGCCCCTTTTAAAAGCATAACCTCGAAAATTTTTGCTGCGATTTTTTGTCTGACTATTAAAACCTGAATCCGTTTACAAAAGGTTTAAGTAATATTTTTTTGGCTTTTAAATTAATCTAAAAATGTTTTTACTAAAAAACAAATATCAAAAAAATAGATTTCCATATTACTTTTGATAAACAGTTGCATAAAACTATTGAAATTTGGCTTAAACTGCCAGTTATGCTCGTTTATTGGAAATTCGATGAAGGCTTAAATTATTTCGTTAAACGTCGAAAGCTGAAAATCTCCATAATTGTTTTTAATCTCTATACTGAACAAAATTATTTTTAAAATATTTTATAAATATTTTAAAAATTATTTATAAAAATTTGAAAAAGTTGAAGTGGCATCCACTTTGGAAACTCTCTTAAAAAAAACTAGAAACAAATTGTCCACCTTGAAATAGTGTTTTCATTTTTGTTAATTGATTTTATCGTCTAGCCACGCGTTGTTGCATAATTCATAAGCGATCAAAGTTATATTTAAAATTTCACTGATTTTGAAGAAAAAGAACTCTTAAAATTTGAAAATCGAAATAATTTTTCCAAATATAGTTAGTTTACTTTATTTCTCCGTTTAAAAAAGTTTACAATGTAAAAAATATAAAAAAGTCACAAAAGCTGGAGCAAGAAGAAGGGATAAATTAGCCTTATCAGCGAGTCGAACTTGAAACATTTCGAAAAATCGAAAAAGAGTACAAAAAGAGTCGGCATGTTTAAAATAAATGACCAGGGGCGTTACCGAAAATTTTGTGGGTTAGTCCGAAAAAAAACTATGCCCTCCTCCGTCTCCCTATTTTTTGAGGTACCGAATTTTGACCGGATTGAGTGTATTTTTATGGTAGGTGCAAAATACCGTTTCTATACCGCAAAGTCATAGAGTCCGCAAAACTCGTAAGTCTATTCCGCATAATTATTTTTTACATGAATAATAATTTTGTTTGATATAATTAAATTTATAAATAATTTTAGCCTTACTTTCTTGTTTGTTCGATATAGCCAAAATGTTAACTAAAAGTATTAAGTAGAAAATAATAACCGCAAAATGGACAAAATTTCTTTTTCATATGATAAGATATCGGGAGACGATAAGAGTTTAAGTTTGTTAGAAGATTAAAGTCTGATTATGTTTATTCGATAATTTTATAGTATTATATAATTTATGATATATATTATACAATTTTATGTATTTTGTGCATTTGTTATTTGCCAAATTTGAAACTTTTATTTTATTTTTATTATTTTGAAGTATTAAAGTCATTATTGGTATGATATTTTTAGAGGGAAAGTGGATATGTGCATAATCATACGAGGAAATACTCGCTTTGATTTAAAACTATGAAACAGAAACTGTGTCAAAGTTTTCATGCTATTCTGCTGACAAAAACTTTGGTAATATAGGTAAAAAAAGTTTTTCAGCTGCTAAGATATGGTTAACAAAGTTTTTTTTAGTGATATACCTTGCAATGATAGAAAGGTATCTTGAATGTGCTACATTTATTTATATTTAAATATTTATAGAACTTTTTAGAATGTTATATTAAAATACTATAGAAAATTATAGATATATCATATACTTATTTATTTATAGTTATATATTATATAAGTATATAATAAACTTAAAAACTTTAATAATTCAACTATAGATAGAATATAAATACACTACATGTTTATAACAATAATTTAGAAAATAATAAATTAATATTAATAAATACTTGACTAACAAAAGTTAGTAAAAAGCTTCTTAATTCACTTGCATATAACCAACAAGTTTTATAACTAATAAGCCGATTTCTTAATGACTCACAAGAATCTCTTTTTTTTTCTTTCTGAGAAATATTATATAGCTTTTTAAAAAAATACAAGTTTATGTTAGTGCATTTTTTTAAAATGCAGTAACTCCTAAGATTATAGAAGATAGTAAATGGAAAAGTGTAAAGTCCTCATAAAAATTTGCGGAGTAATTTTAAAAAATGAAGCAGTGGGACAAAAAATATTTTCAGTTTTTCTTTTATCAATGAGTTCTCATACTGGTCACTTTACTAGAGATATAAATAATTTTGTATAACATTATCTGATTTTAACAGTAACTAATTTTAATCACAATTTATATCAATTTATATTGATAGATTTAGAATTGATTTTCATTTATTTCAGTGTTTAATTTAAGTGTTGATATTTTAATTTCAGCATTTTTTTACTTTATAGCTTAATCATTTTTTTTTTTAAAGTTCTTTTTTCAAAATTATAGGCACTATAATTTTGAAAAAAGAACTGGTTTATTTCTTTATTTAATTATTTTTTTTTATTGAAACCAATCAACCTTTAAACCACGTTCAGATTTTTACATTTTTTATTTAAATTTTCTAATAATTCTTTTTTTTTTCTTCAGACTGCTGGTATATCCCAGCCTATTGATGCAAGATTAAAAGAAGAAATATTTAAACCATCTGAATTTATAACTAGTGTTGATGAATTGCGTAGGAGATTAGAAATCATTGTGACAATGAAATGTTTAAAAGTAGTATATGTCCATCTAAATCAAATAAAAGGTTTTTCCCATCACAAAAAACCATTCGGTGTTACATGTTGGAAGCAGTAAGAAAGAAAAGGTATTCAAACATTGACCAAGAATGTCTTATAAAAAAGGTAGAATAATGGAAAGTTTAAAATCCTCACAGAAGATTTAATCTTCGGTCTAAAGGCATAAGTGAAAATCGTATTTGATATTTTACTGTGAGCTCACTTTACTTCAATTTTCACCAAGATATACAAAAATAAATGTGTATAAATATTTTTTTCCTTGTGTTCCTTGTGCACGTTTAAATAATAAAATACTATAATTATTTTAAACACTATATTTAAATAATAAGCTTTAATAAAATATTTTTGTAGTGCATATTAGGGTGAATACTTTAAAAAAAAAAATTCAAATACACTATTTAAATAACTGTTCTTTTATTTTGATAACATTTTATATTCTCTGAAAAAATATGTATTTAAAACAGGGCTCCCAGATACTGTTTTTTTTTAAAAAAAAAAAAAGACAATCCTTCATTTTCATGATAACGTGTCATTTCGCTTTTGCATTTCTTGTTCCAATCTGATTGCACAGGACAGTAAAAATTGTCATAACTAGTTTTTAATCATTTTAATCACTGCTTTTTAAATATTTATAATTTCTTAGAAGTAATCCATTAAATAAAATTTTAGATAAAACAGAAATGTAAGATTTAAGAAGATAAAGAGACCTCCCACAACTGACATTCAGATATCCAACAAATTTAAGTTTCTATTTTTTCGTATTTTTAATTTTATATTTTTTTGTGTTTTTTTATTTTTGAGCCGTTGTGCGGAAAGAAAATGAAAATATGGAAAAGGTTTTTAAAAAAGATGATTAA
This sequence comes from Hydra vulgaris, assembly GCF_038396675.1. Taxonomy (NCBI): domain Eukaryota; kingdom Metazoa; phylum Cnidaria; class Hydrozoa; order Anthoathecata; family Hydridae; genus Hydra; species Hydra vulgaris. Next base: position 18,596,740 of record NC_088921.1, on the reverse strand, counting down.
AATTAATTAAATATTTTTAGTCTGCTGTTCCATATTTCACTCATAATTGTTTGAATAACTGTCAACAACAGTTTTCTCTGATAAGTTCGCAGTTTCAATCGAGAATATCGAATTTATTGGAGAAAAGTTGTTTTGGGATGTCAAGGAGTTATATACATGTTTAAAGTATTCCCATATTGTAACACACGGAGGACAGTATGCAAAGATGTACAGATTGTCCCTAATTTTTGCGCAAGTTTCACATTTGTTGTTAACAATCTGTTTTCTTGTGCTTTTGGCGAGCAAGGCAGCAGAAGGTAAGCTGGTATGAAGAAATCGGATGAGGATGTTTTATGTCGATCCAAATGCGTGAAAGGTAAAATTTTTTTTCCAAATCTGGGTCCGCGGCATTTTTGTTTTTGTTGAACTATTCCAGAAAAGTTCGGCTGGCACAACCGTCTATTTGTTTTTTGCCACTTCTAAATAAAAGTTTTTTTTGTTGATTTTAGGGGGATGTTAAACAGAGATCCGTATTTGCCTAAAATTTCAATTAGAGTTTGTAGTACAGAAGTATTTTGTTGTCCCAGTGTTTTGAAAAAGTGTTTTGTCTTAAAACGTTCCAGCTTTGGTTTTGTTTAGTAAATTTTACAAGTGAACTTCCCACCAGATACTTTTAACAGTAGTAAGAATTGTGAGCTTTGTCCTCTTCGCATTCTTTTATTTGAAAGAGCGCAATGAAACATGAAAATTACGTTTTTCACAATGTTATTTCGTTAGGTAGTGAATGTTAGTGTACCGTAATAATACAAAAACCAATACTGTAAATGTATTAAAACAAATAATTACACATGCCTAAAATAATTATGTGGAATATATTAACGGAGTTTGCGGACCTATAGATGCCACCTAACTTTGCGGTATGGAAACACGCATCAACCTTTAAACTTCTTGCATAACGTTTTTAAAAAATGGTATTGTTTTACAAAATAAAGAAAGGTTTTTGATACATTTTTTGATACATTTGTTTAAATTATAACAAAATAAAAAAAAAAAAAAAGCTACATTTATTAAACTTCTAAAAATCTTAAAAGGTTCCTTATAAGATATAAACTTCAAGAGGTTCTCGTGACTTAATGTTTTGCTTTTTTAAATAATGAAATATCATGTAACATTTAAATAATATGCTTATAAAATTTTACTACAATCTAAATTATCAATGTAATAAAAAGGTAACAATCAAATTATTTTTGTGTAAGATCTTAAAGTTTTTTTATTTATACTTATTGCTGTATTGACATTTCAAATGTTTGATTTATTTAATAAAGATTATCAAATAAATGAAACGTTTCAAATGTTCGATTTATTTAATAAAGGTGACATTTTAAATGTCTTTATTAATTAAATCGGCGCTAATACATTTTAGCACTACCTCTAAATTTACAAATTTTAATTGCAGATTCTGAAATATCGTCGTTTAAAACAAAAACAAAAAAAGGTATTCAAAAACAAATTTCATCAAAGTAAAGGACTCCAACTCGATCTCGAAGTTTAAAAAAATACTAATATTCGCCATCTTTTTACTGCTAGAGAAGATTTTCACTGTCATTAGTCTTTGTTTTTATAATTTTAATAGCCTTTAAACTCTCCTTTAAAAAAGGCTGGTTCCTATCGGCCTAATTTTAATTTCACCTTTGTAATAAAATACAGCTTAAAAGTAAGAAATATAACGGGAAAATCGTCGTAGTTAATAATAGAATAAGGGAGTTAATGACTTATTATTAATGACTTTAAAACAACGATGTTTGCGCAAGAACATTATAATGCGTTATGATGAATCATTAATTAAAAAATACAAATATGTAAGAAAATCATAACTTATAAGTTATAACAACCAAGAATATTTAAAACAATTAATTACCTCGACATATTGAATAGGTGAAGTTAATGTTTTAAACATCTCATCAATTTTGGGACGTTATTTTGCTTAATTAATCAAAATGTTATTTTGTTTCGCCTTCATTGTTTTTCTGCACCTCCACGAAATTTTAATTCTATTAGAGTGCTCCATTTATTATGCGTTTGTTAATTTTATTTCTTATGATTTAATTAACTAACAGAATATATAAGTTAAAAGTTGTAACTAAATGTATGTCTTAATGAAATAAAATGTGTGTCGTGATAATTATAGTAACATATTACATAACAGGAAACCAGATAACGATATGCTTAAATTTAAAAACACACAAATAGCATTGAGAGAGCCGAGAACATATCCGCAAGAAAATATAATTTTGATAACAAGACGTATTTTCAGAAATATACTCTGTTGACGCTTTGGTGGTTTCTTCATTTAATATCTTTAATTAATTATCTACCAGTTTTACGGTACTCGTGACACGTCATGAAATTATACTGTTATAATGTCTTATGTTTTTTTTTTTTTTTTTTTTTTTTTGTTAATCCATTTTCCCAAGGCCATGAAGGCCACTACAAGCGAGGAGGTTACTTGGTTGTCGTTATAACCCTCTCTCAAATCTTTAACTCCGAAACACAAAACTTGACGAACAAGGACGCTGTGCGAAGAAACAAGTTGAGTGTGGTACTACCAGGGACATAGTGGGGATCGAACTCAGAACCTCTTGCTTATAAAGCGAGCGCTATATCACTACACCACTACCGCATTATTTTTATTAAAAGTTTATTTTTAAAAAGATTTGATAAAATTTTAAGTGGAAAAAATACTTTTTTTTACTAAGTACAGTAACAGGCGGAAGCCAGCGACCACAGCCACAAAAGTTGCCCAGCCTACCGGCAAATTTCCTGGTGTCCTGTGGGCTAGTCCAACCCTGTTTTCAAACATTGGACAAAGTTCGTACTGTAACTGGAAAACCTGGAAAGTTAGTTCATTTTGGCTGAAGTCATGGAAAATCTGGAAAAGTCAGGGAATTTTTTTTTTCTTTAGATAGATAAAGTCAGGCAATTCTGATTAGGAAGTTACTCGTTTTACAACTAAGCTATTATGTTTTTTTTTGGTGAAGGTAAATATTATTTACTTTTTCTGAAATTTATGTTTTTCTTAGTGTTCATTTTTAGTCATCCTTAACAATAAGATTCATACTAACATGTATAATAAGATCAATAATAATATCCAACTTAACTAATAGCTAAGTTTTATAAGTTTTGTCATTCAAAGCATGTACATTTTTAGCTTTTCCATTACAGTAGATAGTAATTTTAAACATTTTGTAAAATCCATTGTTAAATATGATCAGGGAAATTCATCTTATTTTTCCAAAAAGTCAGGGAATTTTATATTAATATTTGGCTACGAACCCTGTTGGAAAAACATTGTTTTAATATGAATTTTTTTGTCTGTATCGCAAACGTTAACGAGAATTGTTTTGTGTCAGTGCCAGAAATTGAATGCAAATTTTGAAAATTTGCCCCTCTCTTTAATTTTATTTGCTTTATTAGTGAATGTTGTACTTACTTTCGGAAACTATTGTTTCTTAAGAATATACATAATTTTATTGTTTCAAGATAAAGTTTTATCCCCTAAAGATATGCAGGCATTATTGGCACGATAAGCAAGCATTGAAGTGCAACTTGGTGAACTACAAAACACATCAAATTAAATTATATAAAAATTTGAGTAACAAAGATATGCTAATTGATGATTTGCCTGAAAGAGTGTCATTGCCATTAAAAGCAGTAGGGAATTTAAGTACTCTTGAAGAAAAAAAAACAAGAAAATACTTAAGCAAATGGTAAATATTTTTTTATGATCCGTTTATGCATTTTGTATAATATCTTTGCACAAGTTATATACTTTAAACAAAATACTCTTTGAAGGTTTTTTGTAAATGAGATATTATATTAATTTAAGTCTAACCAAAAGTAACTTTTATTATTGCCAGGTTGTACCTTTTTGCAGGTTAATTATTTGGGACAAATTAGAATTAAAGACGAAGGAGATTGTATATGTTATTTACTAAGAATAGTTTTTAAAAATTGCCTAACTGTAAAATTAAACTATGCAGGGAGTGGACAAAAAATAGTAATGGGAAAAATGTTGATTGCATATTTTGCTATTGATAAGTGGAATAGAGAAATTTATTTTTCAGTTTCAATTTTGCATTACACAATTACTTTCAATTTGTTATGTTTCCTTAGTTCATAATTAAACAAACAACTAATTTTTTTGCAGAAGCTGTGAAGTCAAATAAGCATGGCTTATGTAGGCATGTGATAGAGATGATGGAAGAAAAGATGATAGTCGTGGACACAAAATATCGTTAGCACACAAAAACACGATTAAAACACGATTCAATAAGAAGTAGCTCAACCAATATCGAAACTTCTCAATAATTTTTATAAGGAATTTTTTTATTTAAAACTCAATGTGGTAGTTTTTGGTTTTTATTTAGTGTTTGCAATATGTATATTTAACGGAAAAATTATGTAAATTAAATAGATAAATTTTTACACTTGTATCATTTTTGTTTTTCTCTTTAAATTTCAATGTAGCGATGCAAATCATCTATTTGTAACAACGATCATAAAACGTTAGGCCGATTTACAACACTTGTTGTTGAAATTCAGTATATAGTTAATTTATAACAACATTTGCCTAACGTTTTATACAATATTGCTCCAATCTTACATACGATATTGGGTCAATGTTGTATACAAAGTTGGGCCAATGTTGTATACAACATTGGGCCAATGTTGTATACAACATTGGGCCAATGTTGTATACAACATTGGGCCAATGTTGTATACAACTTTAGGCCAATGTTGTATACAACATTGGGTCAATGTTGTACATCACCCTGCATTGTTATGCACTACCATGCATTGGCCCAACGTTGGTCTAATCTAAGCTTGCTGTCTGGGTATTGTTAGTGACAATGGATTGAGTATTATTTATAGCTTGTTTTATTACACTTATAAAGTTTAAATTGATTTTTTTTCGGACCTTCAATAAATAAGATCTATTAAATTTTTTTTAAAACTTCTTTTAATTAGATACTATCATGCAACATTTGGTATTTTTTCGTTAAAATAACGTATTATAACTCTTTCAAGCAATATATTCTAAAATATATTTCTTACTGGTACCAAACACGTTTTTAACAAACGCAAGACTTTTTATTGCATATTTATAATCCGGGTTTGAAACAGATATCGGTTGCTTATTCTGCATCAAAAACGAAATTGCATTTTTTACCAGCAGGTTAATTTAAAAATGGGTTAAAAATTATGAGCAGTGAAGTATTTGTCTTACAAGGTAAGTGGTAAGTTGCTTATCGATATTAGTTTAGAACTTTTTATTTGTTAATTAATTATAATTATTAATGCGACACAATGATCGCACAAAGTGACCAACGGAGCAGGTCCGTCCCGAAGAGATTTTAATGAAGGTGGTGGGGGGAGGGGGTGACGTATCTGTTTTTTGTCGACTGAAACCAAAAAATCTTTTTTTAAACGACTAACTTATCTATGAAAAAAAAAAAGGTCCGACATATGCTGACTGCAAACTATAAATCCCATTTTGTCAACTCCAGTGTCCAATTTGTCGACAAATAAACTTCCTATGGGGGTTAGACAGTCCACTACGTCCCCTCCCTCCCATCCCCCCAGGACAGCCCTGCAACGGAGCCGTCCAGTTACGTAGACCCTGAAGATGTGATAATAAAAACAGATTGTCGATAGTGTTGTTGAATAAAAAAAATTGAAAGAAATATAAAGTGAGTGGTAAGAATTTAGTAAAGTAGAAGAACGAAGTATAATGCTCAGGGGGCAGGGAGTAAAACAATTAATGCTTAAGTCACTTTGTGTGTAGATCATATGCAGCAAAGAACAAATATTTGATTTACTGAACTTAAAGACGGCTGATGACTATAAGTGTGAAGATGTTGCGCATTAGATATAATATAATTAAACATAATATACACTCACATATTACTTTGTGGTATAGGAAATACAGTTTAATAAATATTACGATAATATAAATATTATTGTCAAAGTTTGATAATATGGGAGAGAAAAAGAAATTTGATTCTTGTTTCATTTAAATATAAAATGTTGTTTTTATTTGTTTTTATAATTTTATGCATTGAGAGTTTTAACCTGCATAGTATTTATATTTAAAATTATTTCCATATTTTCTATTATTACATTTAGGTTTATATTGAAATATTTAATGTAATAGGAACCCTATATTATTAACAATATTTTAACTATTTAAGTATTATTAACTATATATTGTTGTTATTAACTATATATTATTATTTTTATTATTATTACTATTATTAACAATATATTGATTATTATTAACTATATATTAATATTATTAACTTTATTATTGAATAATTAACTATATTTTACCTTTTTAAAATTTAAGTAACATTTTTATTCTCAGAGGTAGGTTACACTTTTGATAAAAAATAGAGCTAGTTTGCTATCCAAAATGGAAAGCATCTTTTTACACCACAATATTCCTATGTTTCCTTAAATCCTTACATAATTGATTATTGCAAATAAAGTTACATTTTGTTTGTTTAGAAAAAAGTCTTTTTTAGCTAGTTTTACCAATAATTCTTTGTTGCCCAGTAGGACAATAAATTTATTATTTAATTTACAAAGTCTGTGTCACATGTTATAAAAAATCAGGTTAAAAACAAATTCCAGCATTCAATCCTATAGTATTGTATTTCCGGCGGGGTCCGGAATGAGCTAAAAGTCACAAATTCCGGCACATTATACGTCACCTACTATAGCGAATTTATAGTAGAAATAAATATGTCTACGTATAATAATTTTAAAATTTTCTTTTTAACTTTGATTTTAAATATATTTATATATAATATACATAAATATATTAAACATTTAAATATATTTATTTTTATTTTTTTTATTTTTTATTTTTATTTTACTTTGTCGTTTAATAAAACTTACAATAAGAAAGGTCGTACATATATAATAAATGGCCGGAGCAAGAAGTGGGCGCATATTGTTTTATCGCCGAGCCCGGTTTACATCGTCGCCTTGAAGCAAAATTAAAATCAAAAGTTAAAAATTTACAAGTTGAATATTATGTGGTAAAGCACAATTTATTAGAAATAGTAAATCGTATAATAAGATATATTTTCTTTTTTCGGTTTAATTATTTTAGGTGCTGATTTAAAAAAAATATTTTAAGATCAAAGTTATTTTCTAATAGAAATTGTTTAGATTCTCTTTTGAATTGCTCTGGGAAGAAGTTTATGAAAGTTTTATTTTAAATAATGTTTTTTAAAAAACTTTTCCATATAAATTGTATACGGTATTGAATTTGAAATGAACTGAGTTTTAAATAAGATCTTGGAACAACAAAATTATTAGTTGAAAACTTTGTGGGGTATTTATGAATAATTTCGGTGAAGTAAGAGTGAAATATATTAGGAGATAAACTATGTTTTGACTTAAACATTAGAAGCATAACTTGGTATATGTTAAGTTTATAAACATTGAGTGCATTAAGTTCCATTAAAAGAGATTCACCATTAACAGTTTTGTTGAAACCAAATATAGTTCTACTTGCATGTTTTTTCTTGCTATAGATTCTTTTAAGCTTCCTATAATTGATACTTCCCCATGCAATATTGCAATAGGAAAGATAACTATGAGTTAATGAAAAATTATAATTTTCAAAGACTCAATATTAAGAAATGGTTTAACTTTATATAACATTGAGATATTTAACTTTATACAACTTTATATAACATTGAGATATTCTTGGAGATTTTGTTTTTAATAGATTTAATATGATACTTCCATGATATATTTTCATCTATAATCACTCCTAGGAAGTTAACCGTTGACTCTCTTTTAATAACTGTTTTATTCTTGAAGAGATTAGGTAATTATAAAGAAAGGTTATCTTTCCTACTAGGTTTGTGGGATTTATTTTTAATAATTCTTTGTTAGATATTTTAATCAAGTCTTTTATATTACTGGTTGAATAAAAAAAAATTCGAATAATCAGTAAATAAAACAACATCAAAATTTTTCGATACTAAATATAAATCATTTATATAGAGTAGGAATATTAGCGGGCCTAAGATTGATCCCTGGGGAACGCCACAAGTTATAATCTGTTTTTCTGTTTGATTTGCTGCATATATTATGTATTGTTTTCTGTTTGACAGGTAACTTTTAAACCATAGTAAGTTATTGTTTAGTATTCCACTCAGTTCTAGTTTTTTTATAAGAATATCATGGTTAACAGTGTCAAATGCTTTTGGCAAATAAAAACTCCTAATATATTGCAATCATTATTGAACCCATTGGATATATAATTTATTAGCTCGACTACCGTATGATTTGTTGAGTAATTCTTTTTGAACCCAAATTGTTTATTATATATTATATTGTTCTCAGTTAAATAATTGTTAAGTCTATCATACATAACTCGTTCTAACAGTTTTGAGAAACATGGTAAGACAGAAACAGGTCTATAATTAGACATATTTGTGTCATCGCCAGATTTAAAAATAGGTATGATCTTAGCAATTTTTAATTTCTCTTCTACAATTCCGGATTTTAGTGAAAGGTTAAAAGTGTAAAACAGTGACGGTTCAGTAATATAAAGCACTGCTTTAACAACATTCACGCTAATTTAATCTATGTCAGCGCAATTTTTTATTTTTTTAAACAGCTGAAGGCATTTCGCAACTCACTTATGTTTAATTTTACTTCTTTCATAGATGTATCGGTTGATTTCTTATAAGAATCAAAGTTTGATGTGTTTTTTGGAATTTTATCAGCTAATAATGGGCCAATGTTAAGAAAAAATTTGTTGAGCTTTTTAACTATGGTTTCTTTATTATAATTCATTTCCTCGTCAACTAAGAGTTTTTGTGGCAAATTGTTTTTTGGACATTTATTTTTACCGATTATCTGCTTAATCACATTCCACGTTTTTTGTGTGTTTCCGCGTGTTATTTCCAACAACCTTGCATAATAATTTTTTTTTTGCGTGTTTCTTTGTTTTTTCAAACATTTTTTATATTTTTTGTAACTTAATTCATTTTTAAATATTTTATGTTTTAAAAACTTTTCATAAAGTTTTTGTTTCTCTTTGATGATTTATGCAAACCTTCGGTCATCCATGGGTTTAAAAGTGAAATAGAATTTCTATATTGTTTTTTAACAAGAAATGCCAAATCATAGTGTTTACAAAACTGTGCCAAAAATAGTTCATACGCATTATTTGCATCTTGAGAGTGTTATATAAGATTCCAATCAGTTTTTTCAGATAAAAAATTTGAAAGTATAATATAGAGTTTTTATTGATTTGTCGTATTAAGACCGTTGATATAGAGACAAAACGGTTAAGGGCTATAGTATTTGTAATCAAAAATATTGGGCAATGATAAATTATGTCGATTTTGATTATACCCGATTTTAATAAGCAGTTATGAAAGTTGTTAGCGAATATATTATCTAGTAACGTCAACGAGATCTTAGTTATTCTCGTTGATTTATTTATTGTGGGAATTGAACTCGTCATTTCGAAAAGGGCACAAGTCCATTTATTCAAACTTTTCAAGATCACCAAAAATAACTTTTTTAGAAAAAATTGGTGCTAAAAAAATTAAATATATGAGTAGATAAAAGAAAGCATACATAAATTTTTAGAGTTTTATTATAAAAAACCAACATATAATAAATATATAATACATATATCTTTAATTTAATTTATGGACTTATGCATTTTTCAAAACGAACACTTTGTTGTGTATAACACTTTGCGATAAGATTATCAAAATAATAATGATTTATTATTACATTAAAACAATTATTGTTACTTAATCATCACTTTTTTCCTGGAATTCATTGTTTGTCGAAGTTGTTGTCCATGCAAAAAGCTCTGTATAGAAGTTTTTATACTCTTCTACTGAATATTGAATATATTTTTTAATTTTTTTCAAATCTAATATTTTTTTATAGGCAATTTTCCAGCATATGCAGGAGGACTACTTAATGGTAAGGTTGGTCTTGTACCCATCCGTTGTAATAGCTCGAAATCATAACTGAAATTGAAAATAAAGATGTTAAAATATTAGGGTTTTACACTTTTACTTTTCATTGCAACCCAGTCACATATGATAATTTTATCATATAAATGCTTGCAAGTTTTCCTGCCGCTCGTTCCGATTTCATCTGTTCTCTTAGTACTTTCCTAATTTGCACTGTTTCAGCGCAAAAATCTTAATTTATATAGATATTTTTTCCGTTTAAGTTAAGGGTATTTTTTAAAATATCTATTTTTTCTTTAGTTAAGAAGTTTTATAATTACAGTTCTTGGTCTAACTAAATCTTTATGAACAATTTTATGTGCCCTTTCAATTTTAATATCTTTTAGACATAAACAAATTTCAAAAAAAAAATTTTCCTTGGTTTCGCTGTCATCCCAGTTTTCACCTTCGCTTTCTTTAATTCCATCAATTCTCAAATTATTTTACCTGGATCGATCCTCTATCTCTCTTAATTTGTTAGTAATTTTAGTAAATGCAGATTCACTTTTCTGGGTAACGCTTATTGTATGACATTTATCCTGTGAAATAGTGACGCTCTTAATTTTTTCTTCAATAAATTGTTCATGAAAGTTTAAATTCACTTTAATGTCCTCAACTTCTTTTTCTATCGTTTTTATTTTCTTACTATTTTAACTGATATGTGTTTCAACTTTATCCAAATGTTCGTATAAAATTTTTGTCTTGCTGTTTAATCATGTCTTGCTGTTTAATCATGTATTGCTGTTTAATCGTGTCTTCTTGCTGTTTAAACATGTCTTCAGTTTCCTTCTTGACATACTTATTTTAATAATATTTAAATATTTTTAATTTTTATTATTTTTCAAAGTAATTTAACCTAACTCTTTTCTTTATTTTTTTTCTTTTCCACGCTGTTAAAACGCGTCCGCTCACGTTGAAAACCGCAATGAAATGTGATTTATATTTATGCATTTAAATATATTTACATTTATGTACAATAAACATAAACTTAAATATATTTATATGTATATAAGTATATGTACAACAATTTAAACGGCAGAAAGCTTAAAGCTGTCAAAACAAAACTTTTGCTCTCCAGAAAAAGACAAATAACGAACTGCATCCCTAGACAACCATCAAATTATGTCTCCTGAGAAACTTAATCATCTCGGCTTTACTTGGGATACGAGAAAATCAATTTTTGCTTCACTTAATAGAATGAATATTGACATTAGGGTATAAATTTTCCAAGCAACAGTGCAAACTCTGGATCAATCTGGAATCCGGTTTGCTCATCCAAGGTCTATTATCCAATTATATAAATCATTAGCAGTTCTGACGCTAACGCGTTGTCTTGTGCTCTGTGAAAATAAAGAGTCAACAATTAAAAAACTCGACACACTTAAAAGGAAAATTGCTTTTTAATTTCTCCAAGTATAGTAAATACTATATACACTCTATATTTTTTTTAAATTTAAAATTAAGGAGATGTCAAGTTATATACACCAAAACAAAATAAATCTATTTTCCGCCGTTTAAACAACAAAGTAACCTTTGAAATCATTAATTCCCAATTTAACTACTGTTCAGTTAAATATTACTTTTTATATGATATAAAAGAATTATGTAATATTCATAAATTGAATATGAAAGGCTGGTTAAAAAAATAGTAAAATTTAGAGACTCAGAGAATGTAACTCCTGAAGCTATTCTTCGTATTTTGATACAAGCGGTCCAATGTTGCAATGTAAAACAACAGCAAACAGTTTTTTGTATAATAATAGTATATATATAAATATATATATATATATATATATATATATATATATATATATATATATATATATATATATATATATATATATATATATATTTAATCACCGGAGTCTTCAATAAAGAACATACGCAGGTATGGTTGAAATTGTTACTCAAAAACGTACGAATGCGTACAAGGATGAAAATGATGTTGAAGACAGCGACTACTATTTGTTTTGACTATATATATGTTAGCTTAAAAAGAATTTTAAAACTATATATATTGGCTACAAGAATTATTCCTTTTTTAATTTTTTGTATTTAGTTTAAATGCAATTTCTTTTTTAAAAAGAATAGCAACGTCTTATTTATACCTTTGCTATTCCATAATGACAATTCGCGTGTTTCCATTAAGCAATGCGATTGCCGCATTATTTTTACGATGAGTTTTTTGATTGCATTAAATGTTATACTTAATACTTTGATCATAATCATCAATCTTCTGGCCAAAGTGTTTAGGTTGTTTACATTATTTGTAGTTTTTCTTTCATTTTAAAAGATCAAATTGGTATTTTTGTTTTAAAAGATTTAAAAATTCAGAACATAATAATTCTAAATAAGAATATAATTGATGTCACGTTTAGAGTTACGCGAACTTGATTTTTGTTTAAATTTTTGTTTAAATTTAAAAAATTAATATTTGATTAAATTTTAAAAACCTTACTTGGGAGTATTTTTTATTTAAAGTAAAGAAAAAAAAAAAGTGCAACGACTTTATTTTGTCAAAAACTATTGCTCCTCCAGCGCGAGTTATTTGTTTATCTTTTAGTGACTTCATTTTCGTTCTTGGCGTTTTGAAGTAGAATTGTTTTTGTTTTTTTGTAAGTTCTTTTTTAACGTCGTTTTTTATCTTCTTTTTTTTTTTTTGCCGTGGATTTGGGTTCTAATATGTTTTTTCTTAATTTTTTTTTTTTTTTTTTTTTCCTTTGAAATTTTACAAACTTTTTTTGTTAATTTTTGTAGTTTTAATTTTTAATGTTATACCTTTGTTTTTTTTTTATCATAGTTTAAAGCTTTGGATGTTATATATATATATATATATATATATATATATATATATATATATATATATATATATATATATATATATATATATATATATATATATATATATATATATATATATATATATATATATATATATATATATATATATATGTAAATTATGTTAGTGTATTTTACAAACAGAGTGCTCAATGTTCTTAAAGAACAGAGCAATAATTAATTAGTAAAAAACACTTATCTAACTTTTATCTCCGACTCGGAGTTTCACCATCGCTGGATCATCAGGAAGAGTTCTCTTCCTGATGATCCAGCGATGGTGAAACTCCGAGTCGAAGATAAAAGTTAGATAAGTGTTTTTTACTAATTATATATATATATATATATATATATATATATATATATATATATATATATATATATATATATATATATATATATATATATATATATATATATATATATATATATATATATATATGTTACTGTTACTCGCAGTACCAGGAATTAGCTAAATGCTAATGTTTATAATATAATTTAATATTGCAACTCTGAGTTTCATGTGTTATCACAATCATCAGGCAAGTATTAAAAGTTTAATTTTGCTACAATTTAGCAAAATTAAACTTTTACTACTTGCCTGATGGTTGTGATAACACATGAAACTCAGAGTTGCAATATTAAACTATATTATAAACATTAGCATTTAGCTAATTCCTGGTACTGCGGGTAACAGTAACATATATATTATATAGCTCTAGTTTATCTATTGAGCACTCTTTCAAGTATACAATATTATACATGATAATATAAAGATATTTTCTTTATTCATATATATACACTTACGTATATATATATATATATATATATATATATATATATATATATATATATATATATATATATATATATATATATATATATATATTTTTTTTTTTTTTTGTTTTTTTTGGTTTTTTATTAATTTTTGATTAATTTTTATTAATACTTTTTCTTTAATTATTTTTTTTTTTTGCTTCTTATATTTCCATTTCTTTGCTAATAGCTTCGATTTTTAAAATAGCTTTGAAACTTTTGGACTGTGGTGACATATATTTATTTAGAAATTCATTTTGTTTTTAAATCGTTGCATGGTGTATATATAGTGTTAGACAGGTTAATAAAGGTTAGTGAATTTTGATAATCAGAACCAGGTTCTTCGTATCGTTCGTGAACAATTTTTGAAGAATCGTTCGTGAACAACTTTTTTGAAGAATCTTTTATAATTTTTTCCCTCTAGACTACCAGCCGGTAGTCTAGAGGGAAAAAATTATAAAAGATTCTTCAAAAAAGTTAAAGTGTTAGTAAGACAGTTAGATTTTGCCTTCTGGAAAGGTGTCCAGAAAGCAAAAATTAACAACTATAGGAGAGAAAAAGGATAATTTTACAGGGTTTTGCAAAGTTATAAGTGCATGTTATGCAAAACTTGTATTGCATGTTGTGCATGCTATGCATGTTGTGCATGTATTGCATGTTGTGCAAAGTTATAAGTGCAAATTACAAAGTTTTAAGTGCACGCTTGCAAACTTATAAGTGCATATATTTTTTTGGAAATTTTATTTTTTAGTTTTCAAAAATAAGAAATATTGCGCAAAATATTAAATTAAATTATATCATAGCAATCAAAAAGTGTTTTTTTTTTTTTTTATAAAAAAAGCAATTAATTAGTGAAAGTTCTTTACATTTATACTTAATTTAGCACATTGTTACATATCAATAACTTTTCTGGGTTAGATACTTACTTTTTTTTATTTTTAACTTTTTTTTTTTAGGTGCTCTCAGAAGTACTCATGGTCTTATCACGGAGTACCGCGGGAGAGCATTTTACTAGAAGTTTACGCCTCCTTCCATACCAATGTCGCTTATTGGACTAGAGCCGGCGTCGAACCCCGGACCTCTGGGTCCTGAACCAGAACTCTAACCACTGCGCCACGACTGCTTAATAACTTTCCATAAGTTTAAAAAATTAGTATACATTATTTGAGCCCATGCGATGCATAGTGGTATAAGTCACTTTTTTCAATATTTTGAGTTATTGCCACCAATGGTTAGCATTTTGTTTATTTTATTTTATGGCAGAGTGGTATAAGTCTAATGATATTGATAATGATGCTGGAACTGTTTTTTGTTATGCTCCTCACTAAACAGCTGTTTTGTTCACAGCCATAGTGATATTAGTCAGACTTCTCAAAACTAGATATGAGTGACTTATACCACTATGCATCTCAGGGGCTCATTTAATCATGAGTTTTTGAAAAGGCATGAAAAATGTACAATATTTAAAAAAATAAACAAATCATTTCAAATATTTTAATTAGATAAATTCTTCTCTTCTTATTGCCTTTTCCAACCATCTTCCTGATTTTAATACCGTGATTTAATAAGAATTGTGTGGCTTCACTAATGTTTTAAAGTAGTTTTAATTAGTTACTAGGCTTTTCTGAACTTGAAAAAGCGCGTTCTCAATACACACGCAGTCATTCAAGAAATTTCTACCGAGCATGTTGAATTTTTTTTATTTTTTGGAATTTGATTATTATTTATTAGTTTAGAAATATTACATAAATTATAATAGCAATATTATGATCCTATTATAAAAGAAGTAAGTATAAAACAGTTAAGAAAATTTTATATTACATTTAATATAATTATATATTAGATAAAAAGTAGAAAAGGTCACCCCTTCTAATTTTTTAAATCGTTTATATTTTTTTCTTTTAGCTTTGTTCTTGGTTTTTTTTTAGCAGTTAGGTTTTTATTTTTTTAAAAGAAATTAGAGGTATGGATGAGGCCTAGTTATTTTTCATGAACTTTTTGCACTTAAAGAGTTTTTAAAACTTTATCATAAAATTGTTTATTACTACTTTTACATTTATTTATTTAGAAAAAAACTTTTAAGAAGTCCTAAATGAATATATTTCATATATGCATTGAATTCTGTCATTTCATACCTTGCTTATTTTTTTATGTTGATTATTATATTATTGACATTTCTGTTATACTATTACATTTTTTTTTTGTTCTGTTTGAGAAAATTTAAAAAAATAAATTAAAACTTCGAGCCAACACTGACATTTTATTGTTTGTAAAAGTTAAATTATGTTATAAGGATTGCAGTTCTTCTATCTGCTTTTTTGTTCTTTATTCAATAAATATTTGATTTAAAATAAATTCGGTTATAATTTAATATTTTAATACAAGATATGTGTATTTATATATGAATATATATATATGAATCTTTTTAGATTTCTTTATGTTATTTTTAAATTTTTTGTTTGCGCAATTCAAGTTTTATATGTTTATAGTTTGCATATATGTCTTTTAGGCCGGATCATAACTTAAAAAAATTTGGAAAATTTCTTCGGGAATTTCCAGTAATTGGCTCTCAAATACGCTGAATGCAATGCTGCAAACCGTTTTTCGCTACTACTTTGCTATACTTTGTATTTTTACCTTTGAAGTTTTCAAATAAATTAACTTAAAAACGCTCATTTGTTACATAATTTATTGATTGAATTTATAATAAAATTCAAATTATTTGAACAGTCAAAACAATATATCATTAGCAAACGTTGATTAGAAACTATACTTAAATGTTCTTAAATTCAGATTTTTTGTCAAAGTGAGGCATCAACTTGCGGCGCTCCAGTTGAAAGCGAATATAGCCATCACGATTTTCATGACCATAAACTTTGGATGCTGATTCAGTCACAATTTTAATCACACGTTCAACACTTTGATTGTGACATGGAAATGGCTCAATGTCAATAACTATGTCTTCAACTGACGAAAGCCATGCCAATATTTGTACAGTTGGAATATGTTTTGTCAGAACAGGTTCCAAGCGGGGCTGTGTTTGCCAGTCAATCAGTTCTTCATAACTAGTCGCTTGAAATCGTATCTCAGGGAGTTGAAATTTTCGATTTGGTATGTCATCTTCACGAGCACGAAGAATTCTCTTCAACGCAAGCTTACGGATCACTTGACGGTTGTCTTTGAGCATAGCCAGAATAATGCTCTCGATATGAGCCGGGTAGCTATTGCGCATCAAAACTTGCTGAAAAATTATTCGATAACGCACAGGAAGAAATCGTGATGTTTCTATCATTTTATAATAGTGTGGAGCAGCATTCCAGCAGTTTAAATGTTTCTTAATGTCAAACCAAACAACCGCATATGAATTCACAAGAAATTTAGCCAAAAGTATTAGTTCATTTGATGGATCTTCAGTAGATATATAGAAGCGTAGAACACGGTTTGCTAGTGTCAACCACCTTGCATGGTTTAGTCGCCCAGGTGTTCTAGAATTAAATCTATCTGGTACAATACCTGTCTTCACCGCATTAACAATTTCGAAAAAGTACAGTTGATCACTGCTTAACAACTGCTTATTGCATATAATAGGTTCACCAACAAATATGGCAAAGCTGACTATGGGTTTCTGAACAGACATTGAAATAGACTTGCCAATTGGTCCATTAAATGAATGGGATCCAGTTGTTGCACCATCTAAGGAGTGAAAAAGATGTCGCAAAGGAAGCTCGTTCAGATGTAAAAGACAAATGGACCAGTGCAGTGGTCGACCAAGTTCAATTTCCATTCTGCGTATAACTCCATTGTTTAAACCAGTATTAACGTTAGTTGAATCAAAACCCTATACAAACAAGGTTCGTGCAGTCAACAGTATCAATTATTGAATCTGCAATGGATTTGGCTGATCCACTTGTTGGCGTACAATGATCAACATACTTTGAATTTGGCTCTGATAAAATGGAAATATGTTCCTCAGAAATCACAGTCTGCCTATCCCCCTCAAGTTTTAAAGTCTGATCTTTCCTTCCATCAAAATACAATCCAGTAATTCTACAATCAGCATTTTTACAGGATGTTCTCAGTAGTTTTCGTTCTCTGCGAATTTTATTCCGATCCACTGGCCCCATATGTTCTATACCAAAATCAACCAGAGTTGCTGATACAATCGCGGCAACTGCTCTATCTGATATGCCAAAACCATCTGCTTGTAGAGCAATATTTTTTAAACAACGGTTTTTCAGACGAGTAGATGTGACTTCGGTATCGACATCTGATACGGAAGGGGAATAAGTTTCGGTGTCAGAATTGTTGTCTGTTTCATTATCTGATTCATTATCAGATGCTTCAACAACTCTGGCACACTTAACTGCAGTCTCTTCCTTTGATAATGAAACAAATTTTCGTTTTAAACGCCTCTCAGCACGTGCGGATTCCTTATTGTCGATTCCAGCTATTCTGCCAACACGTATAGTGCGTTGATCAGTTAGGAAGTCATGCTCAATTGCTGGCACCTTCAGAACCATTGGACAGCAACAAGACGAAAGTTCTTTGCATTTACACGAACAAATGTCAAACAATGTGTCAAGATCTTTTTCTATTTCATCTTGTTTGACTGTTGTAGACTTTGATCGAATCACTTTCTGAACATTGCCTATGTACTTCTCCAGCTGTATTTCTATGCCTCGAAGACTTATAGTAGGAACTGATGCATTAATCCATATCTGAGAAAGTTTCTCTGCTAGTCTCTTACAAACAGACCGTAGTGGTTCAGTTTCATAATTCTTCTCAGACAAGTATGCTTTGCCTACTTGCTTGTTGGTTGGCAAGCAAAAATTGGGTAATTCACGACCTTCTCCAAAAAGTATATGACGATTCTTTGAAGCTTTAGATCTTGAAATCATTATTGTTTTACAATTTTATAACATATCAGAATTTCAGTTAATTTCTAAAAATACAAGATGAGACGGATAAATTCTGCAATCAGTTGATAAAAGCAGAAATTAATAAACAATCATATAAAAATAGAATAATATAATAATAATAATATAAAAATATAAAGTTATAATAGCGTTGGAGTTAATCATATCATTAGGGTTAATTTAGTTAGGTAGGTATAGGTTTGGTTCAATTTCATAACCTTGGGATTATATCTAGTATTAGGGTTAAATGCATGTTTCAGTTAATGCATGTACTGAAGTAAATATACTTAGCATATAAAACCTTAAAACTTAAAAATGCAAAGTTATAATCAATTCTTTAGAAATATTTTTTTTTGTAAATATTAAACAACAATATATCACGCCACTTTTCACAAATTCTAAAAAAAATTAATTTTTTTGATCCGGCCTAATGTCAATATTATGTTCAAAGTTTAAGTTTTTGAGAAAAATGTGTCTATGTAATATATGTTATAGTTGTTTTATAAATGTGCTTTTATAATAGTATAAAATGTATTTTATCTATTGTGTATATAATTGTTATATGAGGTGTTTATATATGTTATATAAAGTTAAATAAATATATTTTGTTTTATAATTAGTATATATGTTTATATTATGTTGTTTCCATGTTTTCAAAGTGTGTGACTTGGCAAACGTGTCGAGCTAGATTTTGCATAATGTTGTTACTTATGTTACCAATGTTGTTACGTTTGGCGTAAAATGATTTATAGGATAAAAATAATTATTAGGTGATTCTATTATTGGAACTCACTGCTTTTAATCATTCGCTAAAAGCCATTCAAAAAAAGATCATTTTGCCGTATATACATTTTGTTTATGTCTCAATTTGAATTTTTTGAACCATGACGCACCAACATGAATTATTTTCTAAAGGCTAACATGAAATAACAATATTTAACAACTACTTTCTTATCATGCCATCTTATCTCTATCGGATACATTCCTTTTCGATTCATATATGATGTTTTTCTTTGTATTTACTTATTCATTACGTTTTTTCATTTCAGATTTATCATATGATGGATTTATGCGATATAGAAGAACAAAGTATTTTAAATTTATATGATTTTTTTTAAAACATCTACTAATAATTAGTTTAGTCAACGTTTAAACTTCAACTTTGCAAATGTCACTTAAGTAGTTTCAAGACGTTTCTAAATGTGTTTTTTATTATATATGTTTTTTATTGGTTTCACAAGCAAGGTCTGCAAGGAAATTTGAGCTGAAAATTTTTCTTGGCAATTAAGGAGAATTGATAGTCACTTCACTCAGTATAGCTGGTACTGATTTGAGTTTACAATTTTTTTTTAATTTTATATTGGATTTATTTTATATAAGATATATATTATATAATATATATATTTTTTAATGCATAACCCGTAGTACGGGTTGCTTACTGCTAGTATTTATATATAAGGCATTACACTGTTGACAATAATTATTATCAGGTGATAACATATATTTTAGAGTTTCTTCAATAGTCATATCAGGATTAGCATTTCTTGTGGATTTGAAATTGGATTTTAACATTGAAAAAAACTCTTCGATTGGGTTCAATTCAGTTGAGCATGGTACTAAAAATTTGTGAGTAGTATTTTTTTCTCTTAGTAATTGAAGCACTGCAGCTGCTTTATGAAATTTTGCATTATCTATAATAAAAACTTTATTTGGATATACTGCAAGGAATGGCACTAGTTTGTTGTTGATGAAATCAATAAATAATTGTGTATTGCTGCTTTTGTATTGGAAACATTCAACTCCTAAATAAGAAATTTGAAAAAACTGTCAAGTATGCTTTTGTATCTTTTAGAGAATAGCTATATGAGCGCACTGTATGTTTATTGAATTCGGTTTCGTCAAAAAAAAAAAAGTTTGAATCAGCGATTCTAGTAACTTCTGCCGCAAAAATTGATTTCTAATTTATTTTTTGTATCTAATTAATTTTCTTAATTTACGGGAAACAAACGAGATCGAATCGTTTTCATCACGTTGTTCTAAAATTTGCTTTTGATTTTCTTCTTGAAATACCGCATTGTTTCAGAACACGGAATTAAATATTGTCTGTTCGATGTTTGTATTTATAAAATTTTTAATTTTATGTTTTTTTTTTTCTTTACTGTATGATGACGTGAAGGGTATATTATTATCACTACTTTGTATATTTCCTTGTATTATATTTATATTTCCTTGATTCAATATTTTTCAAAATTTCTAATTAAACTATTCGCATTTCTAGTTTCTTCTGTAATTGTTTTCCGTATTTTTCTTTTTATTGATATTTAATATATAAGGGTTAAAATTAATTTTATTAATGCCTTTATAACATTGCAAACGTTATTATTCTCTATGAGAATTTACTCTATTTTAAATTTATAAAAATGTTTAACTAATTTATGAATTTAATTCCAAAGGAGTCTCTCCACCATCTACAAGTACCATGAATCTAAAAGGTTAAAGTATCGATTCATGGTACTTGTAGATGGTGGGTTTCTAACTATTAAAACAACACTGATCCAATTCCAGCAAAACCCGCCTAAAGCAATGCTGGGTCAGCAGTTTTGAGCCAACTATTTTACCAGATCACTTTAACGCTCAAGTAGTGATTTCAAATATAAATAAAATTTTTATTAGATCAGAAACATGAACTTTAAATAGTAAACATTTAGGAAATAAGAAAATACCTTATAAGAGCGAGCTAGAACGAATGGTCACAGCAAAAGAATAATTATGAAAATATTAAAGACAGGTGGGAAGCCGGTAAAGGAAACATTTAAAAAAAAAGTTTAGTAAAAAACGCAAATATTGCAAAACTCATAACGAAAATATTGACCGACCAAACGACAAACAAAGTATTCACACTTTTAGAACTAATCCTACCCAAATTAATCAACTTCCACATTTCTATGCTCAGCTAATAAATTTTTGGAATGAATTAAAAGAAAAACATGAGTTACCATTAATGGAAGTTAAAGAGATTTTAAATCAACCACTTTTTTTATAACAAAATGATTAAAAATTTACCAAAAAAGTGTTTAGCTCCAGAAACACATAGATAATGATCTTGTGCTTGTAGCCAATATTGCAAAAACATTTTTCAGCCCGGTTTTTTGCATTATAATAGCGTAAAATTGAGTGAAAACAGTTTAGATCAAATTATTAAAGCCCTACCGAGGAAATGGAGACAAATAATGCAACGCAAGCACAAAAATACGATTACAAAAATGCCCCACAAAATATAGCCAAAAGATAATTTTATATAAATTACTAAACAAACCAATCCAAAAAATAGAATATAAGTATAATAAATGGAAGACACTCTTTGAGAGTATGGAGGATATAAATGATAAAGATAGGAAACTTTTTTTTGTTAAATTTTGAGGGGGTCTCTACCCTGGTATATTGACGTTTCGAATGTTTAATACACCAACTCTTAAAAACTGTCTTCGGAGTCTTATTATTAAAATCAGTATAAAAAACCCATTCCTACGTCAAGCCTTGTTCATGTTGCAACACTAAAAGGACACTACTAGGAGCCAAATACTCTGCCATTATCCCATAAAAATGGAAACAGTAATATATCTACAATAAAAAAAAAAGGTGCATGGTAAAATGGAAATATTGAAAACATGTATTGATGTGCTAAGATTATAATGTTAACTGGATAGAAGTAGTACTGTTAAAACAAACTCATTAAATTCGGGGGTGTTTTAAACTTGTATTCTGTGGCTGGAATACTGTTTAAAAACAAACTCATCAACTAAGAGGTGTTTTAAATTTGTATTATATATAATAGGCATATTTAGTATAATTTTAAAAACGTTATTTCAATTAAACTATAAAATAATAAATAACCATAAGCAAATAAAAAAAAAAAAAAAATGCACATTTTTAAGTTTATCAAGTTGAGAGTTGCGCATTTATTAAAATAGCAATTAATAAAGATGAATGCTATCTTTCTAACACGACTTCTTCTGACTTATGCTCTATGATTCTTCGTTCTTCTTGAAATCATTTACTCTTGGTCTGTAAAGCGGGTTATGATGCACTTTAGTGAGCAGAACTTGTTTTTGCAGGCCTTAGTATGTGGCCTCAATTTGGCAATTAGCTTTAGGATAAACCACAATACAAAAAAGTTATATATATTACTTTTATGAAACAACGAAAGTAGATGTTTTTTCCGAGTTAGTTTGTCTTTTGAGCTTGTGTTTCACATATTTCTTGCTTTTACTTCTTTCGACTACGGTGTAAAATGATCACAAAATGAAATAATTTTTTTTTTAGATTAACAAGTTTTATTGCGTATTATTTTTGTAGTTTAAAAGAAAAAAAAAATTTTACGAGTGAAGATTTCATATAAAATTTTGAAAAAGATAAGTTTTTATGTATAAAAATTGCATTTAAAACATTTTTAATATACAAACCGCCCACCTGACGGTATTGATTGAAAAATACGGTATACATTTAAACCATTTTAAGGTATAGCATAGTTTCTTATTTATTGATTTATAAAGTCAAAAGTGCCCTAGCAAGGAGGTGGTGAGTGAGACTTAAGTCTTAAAAGCGCTTATTTAAGCATAGCGGTGGAATTTATGACCTTGAAATCATTCGTTCTTTATTTTTAATGCTAACTATATTTTTAAATAGTTCAAATTTAGCAAAAATGTTTCTTTACTTTTTTACTTTTATTAACCAATAACGTCGTTAAATTTGGAAAAATTGTAAAATAATATTAATATTCAATAAGGTCTTTTTATAAACAATTTTACAGATTTCAGTAACTTGTAGCCCACCTTAATAGGTATTTAAAAATTCCCCTATTATTTGGTAAAATGCGAACTGCGAACCCGTAAAATGCGAATTATTTTGCAATTAAGACATTATTTTTTAATGACCACTAAAGTTATAATATTTAAAAAAACGTTTGCACTTCAATTTTTTCATTTAAATTAAATAAAATGGAATATGATTTACTTTTTATGAGTTAGGTTGTATTTCGTTTAAATTAAATATTATTTATGCCTAAAGTCCATAAAATAAATGGAAAAAGAAACAACTTAACGGCAAACGGAAAATAAAAAATACTACATCATTAACAACCAATAGGACCATGTTTCGCAAAAAAGTTCACATTTTACCGGTTCGAAGTTCGCATTTACTGACTACCCCTTTTCTTTTGGGTTGGAGGTGCAGGTTATGTTTAGTTTTAGTGTTGTCATAGAAAGCTTTCGCTAAACAAAGCTTGCTATGGCAATAAACTTTAATATGCTTAGTAAATAACTGGATTAAACAATTTTAGAAAATTTTGAAAACAAGTTGTTGTTGTTGCTTCTTTTTTTTTTTTAACATTTTAGTTTACATTTTTTAGATTGTTTTTACAATATAATGAGAGTAAATAAAAATGAAAACAATTTATAAAGCAAGCATTTTTATGTCGATTTGGTGATTTATGATTTTATTAGTTTCTATTTAAAAATTTGTGATAAAACGTTGTTTTAAATTTATTTGTCCCACTTCTACTCACGCTTGTCCCATTTCATCTTAATGGCACGGTTTCTTTAAAAGCAAAAATTTATATACTTAGATATAATTTGCTAGAAACCTAAGGGGGTTGAATCGGTGCATAAAAAGAAGGTTTATTCGTAAAAACTTGTTTGTTTCATTTTATACATCAAATAAAAAAGATAGTGCAATTACCCTAAAAAATAATTTACGTGTCCTTCTTCTCCCCAGTATCCTCTAAAGGAAATAGATTTTAATAAATATTCATTTTTATATTATTATAATTATATTATTATAATTATATCATTATATATTAATAAATATTCATTTTCAAAAATTTCCATAATATAAATATTATTTTGATATGAGAGAGTAAAAGATTTTTTAGCCTAATTTTAAAGAGATGCTAAGAAGTAGGTAGATTAAAAATAAAATTAGGAAAAGCAATTTTTTTTTTAAATTAGGGTGCACGATAATCAATGCAAAAGTGGTTAAAATTTGTTTGACAAAAAGACTCATATATAAAGTTCTTTGAGAGTATTTATTGGTTGGTTTTAAGGTAAATAGATCATTAAAAACGGCAGCAGAAGGATTATTTTTACATATACAAAGCAAAAAAAATTAAAAATATTGAGTTTGCATATATTAGGTATTCTCATTTCAGAAAAAGGTTGTATAGAGTAAGAAAAACTATTAGCAAAATAAATTTACGTATTGCATGTTTCTGACAGCGATTTTTTAATTTTTTATCTTAATTGATTAATTAAGATCTTAATTGATTAATTAAGATTGTAACTTAATTTTGTAATATTTGCATAATTCATATAGCTATGAATGAATGCATAATAAAGTTGGGATAAAAATTTTTTATTTATATAGATTTTAGCATTATAAAGAATTCCGATATTTTTGAAAACTTTAGTGCCAACATAATCTATATGTAGCTTCCATGTGATGTTCTTCATGGATTATATCTAAAAACTTTGTGACGCAATCTATTTCTATTTCGATTTGGCTCTCCAAGTCGAAATGAGGAGATTGCGTCACAAAACTCTCTATAAGGTGTTCCGTAAGGATCAGCTTTGCCCCTAAAACATTTATTTAATTAGGATTGTTAAAAGAAACAAATTGTTTTCGAGAGATTTCACGGATGGATGACTGCATGCTCAGTAGAACTAGTTCTTTTGAAACCAAACTCATTTTTATATAAAAAAATTGTTGTCCCTAAAAGAAGTATATAGTTTATTGTAAATAATTTTTTCTAAGATTTTTGAAAATGTTGATAAATTATAGAAAGGTTGGTAGTTACATGTAGTTACATATTTCTCTCTCCATTTTTGTATATTGGGATTATCTTGGCAATTTTTAACTGATCAGCAAAACTGCTTGTTGTATTGACGCTTTGAAAACTTTGAAAAGAATATCTTTTAATTGTTTAAAGCGTTCTTAGACTATGTTTTCGTTTATTTTATCAGCTCCAGGAGTTTTGTCTTATTCATAAATTTAAACGACACTTAAAAGTCCTCAATTAATAGCTCCGAAGATAATTTATTGGAGCAAATGCAATCATCCAACGGTGTTAAAAAGTTATTGAACACAACTTGGGTATTAGAATTTTTTTTGATTGTTTGGAATTGATGTCAATGAAAAATTTGTTGAAACCATGAGCTACTAATCTAGGTTCAAACACATCATTGATATCTACTCAAATCAACTGTGGGTGGGAACCTGAGAAAGTTTTTTGAAAAACATTTTGAATTAATTTTGAGTTTTAATTCTATTTAAACTTTTAACCAGTTTTTTTCATATAAATATTTAAAATCTTTGTATAATTTTTCATTTAAAGATTTTTTTGTTTTTCAAGTAATTTATATACAGCTTTTATTTGATCTTAGATGATTATTTAAAATCCTTAATTATCCAAGGAGGATTTAAGCTTTTTTAATTTTTTTTTCACAGATAGGAAAATTGGCATCATTGACAGAATAAACTGTTCTAAAAAAATTTTCATAAATTTAATTTGTGTCGTCATTAAAGTTTATATGCTTCCAACGGAGCAGTGATAATTGTTTTTTAAACTGTCCAGTATTGTTTATATTATATATGCGTTTGCATATTTTATTATTAGTTTTGGTTTTAATTTTAGTATTCGAGTTAAATAATAGAAATATTATGAAATAATTAAATATATCTGTTTTCTATATCCGATTTTGTATATTGTTCTTGAAGACATATAATGTTATCAATGAGAGTTGCTGAGAAAGAGAGTTTAAATAAAAATTCTTATTACTTTAATTGTTAGTTCTTCTTCAAGTTTCAGTTTAACAAATAATATTAAAAATATTTTTATTTTATTCTAGTAATTAAAGTTGCATTTCAAAAGTGTAAATTATGCTTCTGATATTTACATGAAGGATTTTAATTTGTTCTAAAAAAATTGCTCTAAACTAAAACGAGGTTCTATTTCAACCGCTATTTCAACGAGGATAATAGTAAAAGCAATCATTATTTAAATCATGATAATAGTCATGACAATAGTCTTAGACGGGGATCATTTTCTACATTTATATCTATTATAGTTTTCATATTAGAAAAATTAAAAATTAAAAAACTAAAAGTTCGGTGTTAAAAATTACTAATTTCTGCCTTTCCAAGGAGAGTTATAGAATCTCCTATAACTTCCGCGATTACGATTGCGATTGCGTTATTTTATTTATGCACATCTTTAACAAAATTTTTATCAAACTTAATTATTGTGCACTTCTACGATGTCTTTTAACTTCCTCCTGCAATTTTTTACAATGTTCCAGGTTTTTTTTCGCATAAACTTCATTGATAAAAATTGAGCTGCCTTTCAGTTTTTTCACAGATGTTAAAACTTTGCATTCATCATAATAATTTAAGAGTTTAAGGACTATAGTTTTTGGTTGTCTTTAACTCTTCCAATTCAATTGGCTCGGTCAACCACGATATCATCGGCAATTCCAAGATGTTTTTTAAAGACATTTTTAACTGCACTTGCACAGTTATCTCACGTTTCAGACGGTAGATCTGCAATACCATCAACTTCTTAAATTATTGCGAAGAGATCTATACTTTTTTTTTCAAGGTGTTCATTTCTTCACTGACTTTTAAATTCCTATAAATAATAATATCAGACCTATGATCTGATAATCCCAGCTAACACATGCTTAATTGGCCCAACGTTGGGTTAACGTTGGATTGGATGACTAACGTTGGCCCAACGTAGTGCCAACGCAATGTAACTCGACGTAGATTTTCATCACATTGGCTCTACGTTGGGCCAACTTACTTTGAAAAACCTACGCTTGCGGCTTATCGAGCTATTCACGCAAAGCATTTATATATAGCATTACAATCTCCATTTTAAAATAGTTTGCTTTTTATAATGGCATCGTTGTAAATTAATAGAAAAAGCGAAGTAATTTTTGAGTGTTCTGCAAAGATATTAGAGCGTTGCGTGCAAGGAATTGTGCAGCTACACTTACAAAGGATTCAATACAATATCTATAATATTATTAGTTTCGTCATAAATCTTTAATCTTAAACCAAGATTTCTGTTGTTTTTATCAAAAAATTTATTGTTAATTTTAGATAATATTATGATCTATTTAGATTAAGTTTTAGTATATTATATATATATATATATATATATATATATATATATATATATATATTATATATATATATATATATATATATATATATATATATATATATATATATATACATCTATATAGGTATATATGTAATATATATATATATTTTATAGAATACATTTATAATTGTTGTAATAAATATATATATATATATATATATATATATATATATAAATATATATATATATATATATATATATATATATATACATAGGTATATATGTATTATTATATAGTATATATTATTATGTAGGTATAATATATACTATAATATATATATAATATATATATAATATATATATAATATATATATATATATATATATATATATATATATATATATATATATATATATATATATATATATATATATATATATATGTATATATATATATATATAAATATATATATATATATATATATATATATATATATATATATATATATGTATATATATATATATAAATATATATATATATATATATATATATATATATATATATATATATATATATATATATTTATATAGTATATATTACTGTTACCCGCAGTATCAGGAATTTGCTAAATGCTAATATTTATATTTATTATTTACTATTTATATTTTTTATATAATATTATTTGCCAAATAATATTATATATATATAGCAAATAATATTATAAATATTAGCATTTAGCTAATTCCTGATACTGCGGGTAAAAGTAATATATACTATATAGCTCTAGTTTGTGTATTAAGCACTCTTTAAAATATACATAGTTATACATGATAATATAAAGATACTATTTTTAATAGTATGTATATATATATATATATATATATATATATATATATATATATATGTATGTATATATATATATATATATATATATATATATATATATATATATATATATATATATATATATATATATATCGTCACTGCAAAACAAGACTCATTGAAAGTTTTTAACGTTTGTTATATTTACTTTTAGTTAGTAATGTGAGTGAACAACAGAATAGCAATTTGCCTATGCGAAGAATGTCACCTGGTTTATCAACATTAATATGTCTCGACGTAAATAATGTATTTTTTGCTTTTAAATTTTAAATATTACATATTTTTTAGTAGTCATTATTACACTGTAGAGTATAAAAAAAGCCTCCAAAAAATACTAGATCCAGGGCTATAAAAGTATTAATCCACCGCTGCGCTCCTCAGATGTTGCTGTGGTATTAACTGACAATATATTTTTGCCATTGCATACCATTTTTATAACATCTTTTGCAGGTTCTACTTGAAAGAGCTTCAGTGTACTTTTAATAAAATATTTTATCTGATCTTATGGGTTTATTTTTAAACTTTTCAGATTATTTATCTTGTTTTGATTGATGGACGAGTTGTTGAAGAAACAGTGAGCAACATTTTCTGTTAATTGATGGCTACAGAAGTGGATCAACAAAGTAAACAGTGAAGGTCGAGGAGGACAAAGCAAGGGATGAAAAACATGAATCTATTGTTTATGGTTAGTGATCAATAAATATTAAACATGATAATAGTTATGTTGTATAGGGGCATTCAGTTATAACATAAAACAATTTACTTATGCACATGTAAGTTTTAACTTATACTTAAGTTATAACTGAATGTAACCCTATTTAAGGTTTTAACTTTTAGGAAACCCAAGTTGGCTTTACGAAAAATAGATAAAATTTGGTTTAAATGTAAATAGAATGTAATTGGTTTCATTTGTTGTCTTTTTAATGATTGCCCAACAAATTTCTTTTAAACTGTAGTTAATCTATTTTTTAGGGCTACTAAAGTTTTTGAAATGTTTTAACACAAAGTTATTTAATAATATTTAAATGTATTTTTTTTACGACAAGGTGCAAAAGATGTTTCAAAAGCGGAAGTAAACGATCAAATGAAGTCGTGGGTTCGTAAATTGTACGACCGAAAAAAGTCAGATGGTGCGAGGATTGATTATGCATGCCACTCGGAACTTTGGGACAAAGGCAGTGATGCAAATGGCGAAGATAATGTCTAGATTATTGTATAACAGTTTTAATATTATCTGATATACATTTCATTTTATTGAATATGTTTTGTTTTTCACCTTGAAAATAAATTTAGCTTGAATGAAATAACAAACACATTTCAGTTTGCATTTGATTAAAACAATTTAAATAGCTTTAATCATACGTCGATTGCAATTGCAATCTTTTTAATACATTAAAAATAAACAAATTTAAGAAATTTTATGTTAACAATGACCTAACTAACTGCGTGCTAGTTACAAGTAGCGTTTATAATTCACTGAACCTAATAAAATATATCGTCGGATAAATGCTGGCTAAACTGCATTGGGCCAATGTAATCGGGCCAATGTATGCCCGGCGGCCATCAAGGAATCGGCCCAACGCTGGATGCCAACGTTGGGCCAACGTTACAAGAAGCATTGGGCCAACGTTGGCCCAACGCTGGTGTGTTAGCTGGGATGTTATGTTGGAACTCATTAATTTTGTAATATTTTTTTCTTGCTTTTTTAATAGCTTTTCAGTTTCTCTTAAATTGTTTTGCTTCTGATCTTCAAGCTTAGCTATTAACAGTTTCTCAATATTTGTTTGTTTATGCGACACAATGGTCGCAAAAAGTGACCAACGGAGCCGTCCAGTCACGTAGATCTGGGAGATGTGAAAATAGAAGTAGATTGTAGATGATGTCATTGGGTGAGAATCATAAATGAATGTAAAGACTATTTTGTAGGAGGAAGAAAATTTTAGGACTCAGGGATTAGGTGAACAATAACTCACGCTCTAGTCATACTAAACAAATGATAAAACAATGGTCTATGAGTAAACAAGTCAATATCGATCCGCTGGTTCATTAAAGGCAACTATGGCTAAAATTATCGCACCATATAAAAACAATAAAATAAGTAGATAACAAAATATAAAGTAAAATGATAAAAAATATGAGTACGAGCAATATAAAAAGAAAAAAATAGGCTAGTAAATGTGCTACTATATATGGTCTAAACTCTAGATAACCAACTGAAAACTGATAATCACCTGTGTGAGATAAAAGTATATAAATGTCGTTAATGTAACAAATTCATAATATAAAGCTCACAAAGCGCTATAATACGTGGGTGTAAGAGGTAAAGAAATGTTGGTGCCATGGTAACCAATCAGAATTAAGTAGTGGATAATGGTGATCCCCCTCCTCAGGAATGCACTGCGATCACCAATGACGTTTCGGAGAGCCCGAGACCTGCACTAACGCCACTCGTTAGGGGTGTGTCCTTGCAACAGATCTCACCGCCTGCACTCTACGTCATGCTAGTCAATATTGCAATATAACAGGACTACACTACAAAAGCCAAAAATCCCGACCCCTGTCCCAGTTTTTAATACAGCTCCAACATTCTTAGAGATCTCATGAGGGTGGTAAGGGATGCGCGTGGTGTAAATATAAGCAAATATATTGATACATATAAATATCATGTACACTTACATTAGAAAAGACAAACGTGTACACATGCATGTATGCGTATGTATAAAAATAAACAATTTAATGTATAGAAATAACACAAAGCAAATAGAAAATAGAAATTAATAATTATGAGTAACTTACCGTTTCTTTTATGGCTGAAATGTGTCTTATAAATATAATAAGTAAATATCACTCATAATCATCGAAACTCAGAATGTTTGTCGTTAGTATAAAAGTAGTTAGTTGAAAATATGGTAGAAAATCTGGTGACTCCAATAGTATGAGAAATATAAATCTTGCCTGATAAGTAGAGACAAAAGCTATCACACAAAACAGACTCAGATAAATTAAAAAAATGATTAGCCAGAGATAAAAAAATACAGACATATAATCAGTAGGCAGAGAATAGTGAAAAAAATAAACAGATAAGACAATAAATGCGATTTTTTACTAATAGCTTATAACCACTGAAAAACGTAACGTTTAAAAACAATATTGTTGACAAAACGACCTAACCAACGTTAGTGAACACTGTATAGTGCAAACCACAACAAACTAACTTAGCGACGTCAGATCAAGAAAACTAGATGGAAACAAAAAAGAAACAAAAAACCTTATGAGATTGTGATATGTATTTTAATAGCTTTTCAGTTTCTCTTAAATTGTTTTGCTTCTGATCTTCAAGCTTAGCTATTAACAGTTTCTCAATATTTTTCATCGATAAATGCATCACAATCACTTTCAAATTAATCACAATCACTTTCAAATTCATCACAATCACCTTCAAATTTATCATAATCACCATCAAATTCATCACTATCACCTTCAAATTCATCACAATCACCTTCAAATTCATCACAATCACCTTTAAATTAAAATTTCAAATCACCTTTCAAATGCGACAACAACTTTAAAAGCAACTTTCACTTTTACAAATTTTGAAATCAACTTTTTCTTTTAAAAAAAAAGGCTTTTTTGAAAAATTATTTATAATTAAAATTATGAAGACATCGAAATAAAAATTAAAACAAAAACAAAAACCCGTTTATAAGGATGTCCTTAAGGACATCAAATATAGGGCTCAAATATAATTATATAACCATAGGACATAAAAATCAAAATTAAAATAAATCCTGTTTTTAAAGGAAAATATTTAAAACTTACGACATAAAATAGTCACGTGCTTTTTCTTTCTAAATTTTCGTTTCAAAATATTTCTTGTTTGATAAATATGTTTAAACCAATGTTTCCATTACCCGGCCAAAAATATTTACCCGAGTAATGGGTAATTTTAAATTTACCCGGGTAATACCCGAGTATTACTCGGAAAATTTTATCAATTAGATGTAACAGCAGCCATTGAATAACCTATTGGGTGTAAATTCAGTCAACTTTGGTTAGAAAAAAACAACAAGTTTTTGAAAGGCTAAAATGAAAAAGTTTTATAAATTTTATCTTTAAATTACATTATTCTTTTTTTTTCAAGTTTTTTGTAGAACTGACGCATTAAAATCAATGCATCAAGGGTATCATCACCCAATCTATTTCTTATTTTCTTTTTTTAAAATCTTAGATCCAATCTTATCTATAAATAAATGAAGCAAACTCATCTGAAAGAGATTTTTTTTTCATCAATTTTTAATGTTTGATCAGGTGCACTAATAACTTCAAAATCAACTGGTAGCTTTTCATCTGCTTTCTGTGGATAAAGTCTGTTTAAAAGTGAACTAGCAAAGTAGAGATATTATATTACATTTTTTTATTTTTGGACCAAACTGATTTTAAATATTGTATTAGGTGTACAAGATCGGGGTTTTTTCTCTCTTGATTTTGGACTTCAAATTTTTCTTGGAGAGCAAGGCTTATTGAAGTCCCTTGATCTTTCAGCTTCTTAGCAGCAAATTCAGAAACTTTTTCAACTAGCAAGATATCAACATCTTCCTCGCATAAATACTTTACAGTTATCTCAATAGGAGCTAGAGCATCACCTTTATTGTCTCCAATTCTTTATTGGAAACATCAAATTATTGTTCATGGATCATTGCTACTTTAACTTTTTTGCGAACTTCATAAAATCTTCGCAGCATTTTAATAAGGATATTCCACCGCGTTTTACAATCTAAAAATATAGCCTTTTCGTATCTAAAGAACTAAATATTTTGAGGTTGAAGATTGCCATCATTTATGACTGGGGACTTTCTGAAGACTTTAACAATATCAGGAATTTTAGCAACAAAAGCGCCAATATCAGAAACAATGTTTGTCTCAGTGCTTAATTCATCATATTCCGCTATTGTTTCTTCATAATTCTCTTCCTCTTCAGTTTTGTCATGAATTAAATCATCGTTTATCTTATGAGGTTTATAAAGCATATCGCAAACACTTAGATAAATTGCTTGTGCAAGACAGTCAACATGTATGAGACTGGTTTTTTTTCCGAATTTCATCATAACACTTGCATCATCAGTGATTGTTGCTACAATGTCGTTGTCCAAATCCAACTGGAAATCAGTCAACTTTGACTAAACAAGTTCAATAGCCTTTTCAGTGTTCATGCTTACGTTGACACGGATCATTCCTAGTGATTGAAAACCATCTAAACCATGAAACCTCAGATTCATAAAGCAACGGTTACTGACTGAAGTGGATTTGTCAAAGCGAATAAAAAAACGACTTCCTTCTTCTTGAATCTTTCAAATGTCTTGCCTAATGATGATGATAGTTTTACCATATTCTTCCGTATTTGATCTCTGAGGAATTTTTTGGCAAAGTATAACCATCTGATTTAAATTCTCTTCTAAGCAAAACACTATTTACAATTTGATTGAAGCTAAGGCCATCAACTACAACCAGTTTGTTTATCACCTCACCAAAAGGTTCAAAGCCTTTCCTAAAGAAAGTATCAATGCGAGAAACTGACGTCTTTAAAGTCAGACATTTTTTAAAAATCTATTTTCCTCTGTTAAATATAGTGACAAACAATGACAAACAGTAATTATATGTTAAATGATAACTATGTATATTAAAAAACATAAACTTTTTTTTACAAAGAACAAAAAAATTAAGTATTACTAGAAAGTGTCTCATTTTAAGCTCTTTATTTTCCTGATCAGACCCTAATCAGGAAAATAAAGAAAAAGTCTTAAAATCTTATTAAAAGTTATATTGCAAGTTAATTATTTAAATTTGCATTTCCGTATATTACTTATTTTATATGTTTTTCATATGAAATCTAATGCCTATGTCTATTGTTGTTGTTGTTATTATTATTATTATTATTATTGCTTTTATTGTTATTATTATTATTATTATTATTATTATTATTATTATTATTATTATAATTAGTATTATTGATATCAGTAATTATTACTATTACTGTTTTCATCATTGTCAATATTGCTGTGTTGTATATTTAGGTGTTTATTTGAAAATTAGTACTTGTACTGTTGTAAATTTCCTTGAAATGTTATAACTAATTTTGAAATATATTTGATTCAATTTAATTCGATAGACTTTACTCTGGAGTAAACTCTATGTAAAATTTTGATTTAAAAAGTTATCTTTGTTAAAATACAATACAATACTTTTAAAAATTTAGATGATTCAGTATCATCATCTGATGAACAAGTAAATATACTGGAACATGTATATGTATGTGACTTATGCAGAGCTGAACATGAAGAATCAGTTAACTCAGCTCGTTAAATATTATTTAAATCTGGAAAATTTAGATAATATTTAACGTTACCACGAAATAAAGATTCACCTGTTCTACACATTAAAAGAGCAAATTATAAAGCTCTTATCAGAATAATCACATATAGAAGTAAATAACCCAACAAGTCTTTTTAGGAATGGTTGTTTTAATGATCAAGGTTCATATGCCGTATCTGTGATGGAATTGCTAGCGGCACCAGAATTGGTGCTTGATTTTGTTCACTGTTAATGCAGTGATTGTTCCACTTGAAGATGTTCTTGTAAAAATGTTGGTGCGTTTTGCATAGACCTTTGCAAATGTAATGGTTGCAGCAATCATGATGATAACCATCAAGAAGTGGATAATGACAACCATTCAGATGAATCATATGAGTTTAAGTTTGGTAATGATAGAATCTTAGATTAGATTAATATATTGTATTAAAATTACTTGTTATTTAATATTTTTTGATTATGAGTTGCAAGATAAACCTCAGCAGCAGTAATATATATAAGAAATTTGGTAAGTGATAATATTACTGTTTTAATCACAGTCCTCTTTTAAACATTGCATAAAAATGGCAAACAGCAAGCCTCCTAAGGAAACATAGCAAAGTAAAAAGGTCTAGAACCTAGGTTACCTATATCAAAAAGCATCCAAATTCTAACATAACTTTGGTAGCTTACTAAATTTAAAATCAAAATTAATAATTATTTGGACGTAATTAAGAACAAGAAGAATGTCATTTTAATTATTTTAATAGAAATCGCCTAGGTTAAAACTATAAAATGGTTTCCATATACATTAAAACTTTTATCTTAATTATCCGGTTGTTGGGACCATAAAAGTCAGGGAACTTTTTTTTCGTGATTAGTTTGTTTAGCTCTTCAGAAAAGTCTTTCTCGAAATTTAATGTATAACGAACGTCTTTATCTTGAAAGCTTTTTCTGTAACAGATGCCGACCTATAAGCGCGTTATGCAAAGCGGTCGCTTTTATTTTGACTCTCTCGTCCCCTCCCTTTTCCCGCATTTTGCTAAACGCTTTCTTGAATGCCTTCCACATCGCTAAAAGTAACTACGCTTTTAACCTACCTTACATTTGCTATTTGCTAACAGCTTATATGATATTTGTTTTCATATACGCTATTAGCATACACCCTCTTCCGAACCGAGCATACCGTATGGACAATCCCAAATAGGGTCCTAAAACAGTGAGTAACTTTGAACAACTGTGGGTAACATTGCACAACTAAAGTCAAAGATATTTTATTCTCAGCAGTTAAATTTGTTACAAATTAAAAGGAAAACAAAACTTAAAAACTGGTAAACCATATTTCTTTTCAAAATTCGAGGAGGCTGCTTTTGTAAAGTGTACCCTTCAATTGAGCGATTTTGGATTTCTAATTGGTTAAGAAGATTTTGGTTTCTAATCGGTTAAGAAGATTTCGGTTTCTAATCGGTTAAGAAGTTTCTAATCGGTTAAGAAGATTCTAATCGGTTAAGAAGATTTACGTCATATTATGAATGATTACCTAATTAGTTCAGGAAAAAAAGTAAAAGAGTCTAAAATCTTTCCTGGGCCTAATTTAGTAAACTCATTTTTACAAAGACATCCACAACTTTCAAGTAAATTTGTGCCAGAATTAAAAAAATCTCGAGCAATGGTTAATGAACAAATTTTAAAGGATTATATTCAGCAATAACCAAAAACTGTACAACATATATAACTACGATGAAACAAATTTGACTGATGATCCAGGCTCAAAAAATGCTTGGTAAAGAGAGGTAATAAATACCCCGCAAATATAAGAAACACTTCCAAGACAGTTATTTCTATTATGATATCAGGTAATGCTGCCGGTGAAGTTCTACCAGCTTTTGTAGTTTATAAAGCTGTAAATCTGTGGTCTACTTGATGTGTAGGAGGTCCTAAAGGAGTCAAATACTTCAAAACTAAAAGTGATTGGTTTGAAAAAGCAGCTTTTGAAGACTGGTTTTTTTCTATAGTTTTACCTTCTTTAAAAAAAAAAATTTAGGAGTTAAAGTTTTGATAGGCAATAACTTATCCTCTCATATCTTTCCAAAAGTAACTAATGCCTGTAAAAAAAATAAAATACTATTTGTTTGCCTGCCACCTAATAGCACGCATAAAACTCAACCTCTGAAGTGGCTTACAATTAAAAACAGCTTGGCGTAGAATTTTTACAGAGTACAAAGATTCTCCTGCTGACTGCACAAAACGTCTCTTTAAAAACAATATTTTCCAGAACTTTTAAGAATGATTTTGATTGCTATAGAACCAAATCAAGCTAACAACTTAAAATCAGGTTTTAGAAAGTGTGGTATTCATCCAGTAAATGTCAATCAACTTCTCACACAATTTAGAGAGAGAGAATCGTACGATAGAGAATTTTTAGAAGACAGCTTTAATACTTTTTTACAATAAAAATATAAATCCATGCAGTCTTCAGAAAATAAAAAGCGAAAAAAAAATCTTTTTGTTTCTGAAAGGAAAAGTGTTGGCACAGAAAATTTAGAAGAATTTGATAACAGTTTTGATATTGGCCCAAAGCTTGCAAAGAAAATAAAATGAATAAAAACACGAGGAGCATAAAGTCAAAAGTTCAATCTGAAGAAGATCCGAAAGAGTGTCATGATCACAGTTCTAGCTAAAAATCATTGAGTAGCATTGAAAACAAACTGGTCAACAAAAAGAATAAGAATGAGAAATCAAACTCAGAAAATTGGAGACATGTGAACTTTTTCCTGAAAAAATTACAAATGTTAAGGGAAACAGTGCTTATGTGAAGCCAATGGTAAAAATATTAAATGCTTGTCTTACACACAAGAAAATTTTTATGAATGGGACAATATTTGTTTCACATCAAGGAGCCTCAAAAAATAACCCTACCTAGAGAATTTAACAAAGTACCTCTATTAGACTTTTATTTCTCTATAAGTTTGTTTATTTAGCTTTTATTTTTTATTTTAAAGATATATAATTGCCTAGAGTAAAAGAAATTTTGTGCTTTTAGTTTTTAATGTGGCTGTTTCTTTTATCATTTTAAATTTTTTATTAACCAAAACAGTAGTAAATCTGATTTTTTTTTTATTCGTCTTTAAACGCTCGTAAAAATCTCCTTTAAACAGTATTATAAACAGAGTTTAAATAAAAAAATTCATGTAAACGATAAAGTTTTTTTCAAATTTATAAGGCTGTGCAAAGTTAGTAAAAACCCCGGTTAACTTAAGACATATTTTAGACACCCATGAAAAATCCTTCTTAAATGGTTAATAAAATAAATTCTAAAAATAACAGTTTTTGAACAGTCCAAAGAAAATTTTTGGCAAGTTTTTATAAGTATTATAGAAGTTCTAAGCCAGTTTTTAGAAACGCAAAGCAAAAAATTTCACCTTTTTGCGCCGTTACCCAAAGTGACGGTAATCTTTTATCAAGTTCCGGGTGTTTATTCGAAAATCTTTTAAGCTCCGTGTAAATATCCGAAACCTACTAAGAGATTTTCGGGCATAAATCGCAGCAAAAGTATAACATGTGCTACAAAATAAATGTGATACATTGTGTTGAAGTCAACTAACTGTTCTAGTTTAAAATAAAGTATATGTTACTTTGAGCCTTCTTTAAGATTTGATTTTTAGCATATGGTATCAACAGAAAGTTGAATTAAACAAGTATGCTTTTTTAATAATATTTAAAGATTGTGCATTTTAGATTTAGTTCTTAATACGATGTTTTTTTATAAATTGAATATTTACAAATAATATATATATATATATATATATATATATATATATATATATATATATATATATAAATATATATATATATTTATATATAGGTATTTTGAAACACACACACACACACGCACACGCACACGCACACACACACGCACACGCACACTCACACGCACACACACACACACACACACACACACACACACACACACATATATATATATATATATATATATATATATATATATATATATATATATATATAAACATTTATCTAAGTTTCTTCTACAGTCTGTTTCACCTTCAGCAGGTTCATTAGTAAGCCTTTCTGATTTTGAGAAGATATTTTTGCAAGAAAACTGCAATATTTCCGCTAAATTTCTTCGGGATGAGGGTAAGGGGTCGGGGTATCTAATTATGCACATACTTCTTTATATTAATGCATTTAATGATTGACAGTAACATCTATGTAAGGAGCTTTGAACAACAACAGCTCTTTTAACTTTTCTAAAAAAGTAACTATCAAAGGTGGCTTTTACTCAAAATAAGGTTATTAAAAAATCTAGTATCAAAAATTAAAATTCTATTTTACTGCTTTTGAACATTACTAGAGTTGCACCTGTTGACTCCATGGAAGGGCCGTGTCATTACCACTCCCTACATTAAAATTACTGTAACATATTAAAAATTAAAAATTTAAGCTTCAAAATAATTCAACATACTCAATATGTATCCATGGACATTTTAGGCATCTATTCCTTTTTATATATATCTGACACAATGATTTGATTTATTAATATTTCTTTGTTGAATATCAGTGAGTGAAATATTGTCTCAGTATAGTTTTTAAATAGAAATGTTGTCACTTTCATTTTCACAAATACAGGTTCAAGTTTCTTTTTTATCAATATGCTTTTTCTCTGCCTGTTGTCGAAGACTTTCCATTTATATCTACTTCTAAATGGCAAGTCATTGTTTTTTTTATAAGTTAGTTATTCACAAAATATTTGTTATGTATGTATTGAATTCATAGGAACATATTTTGAACCTAATCTTTTTGTTGCTTTTATGTCTGTCCGCTTTTCCCCATTTAACGCAGCTGTCTAATTAACAAATCTCTAATAATTAACTTTTTCTTTTTTTTATAAATGCTCTTACACTAGTCACCATTTAATATGACATTTCTATTCTTAGGCGAATCATACGTTCGGTTTTGACCGGGATTGTCCCAGTTTTATGCTATTTGTCTGAGCATCCCAACGGTTTTCATTTTGTCCCATTTTCGGAAAAAATGAATTTTTTGTTTCATTTTGTTCCAAACAAAATTCATAATTTTGAAAAAAAGCAGACAACGACAATCATATTATTTTAATACTAATACAAATACTAACAATTACTTTCTAGGTGTGCGTTTTATCAAGAATTCAAAGTCTTATTTTTGAATCATCTTGAATAATGCTAGCTGTTGACTTAATTAGCGTAAT
Source organism: Hydra vulgaris (assembly GCF_038396675.1). NCBI lineage: Eukaryota > Metazoa > Cnidaria > Hydrozoa > Anthoathecata > Hydridae > Hydra > Hydra vulgaris. Next base: position 18,556,498 of record NC_088921.1, on the reverse strand, counting down.
GTGTAGCTGGAGTTTAAGTGGTAGCTCTTGTGAAAATATAAAACTATTTTCATGTCTTCACAGTTTGAGTAACAGAGTTAAAGAATTTTATAATTTTGTAGATGTGGAATATAGAAAAATAATCCAGCATGGAAGTACTAGATTTCTTTCTCTTTTCAACCACAGTTAAAAGAATTTTGTATATGTTTGAGGCCCAGAAGTCATACTTTGTTTCTCAAGAAAATTGTCCAAGTGCTTTGCAAACATTTTTTGTAAGTGAAACAGGTGAGTTATATTTCTGGTTTGTGCATGGTCAGCTAATTAATTTTAACAAAACCGTATTAATTATGGAAAAAATTCAGTAAAATGCAACAGACCTTATTTTGGAACTAAAAAAATCTAATCTTGAGGAAAAAATTTAGTGCCCAGGATGTTAATACATTTATAACAGATGTAAATTCATTTTATAAACAATGTATCTCTTTTATTGTGGGAAAATAGTTTTGGTGGGGCTGAGAGACATTTGCATGGATTGGACTTGATTATGTACTAAAGTGGGAGGATATTGAACTGAAACTATCTGCTGAAGCTATAAATAATATTTATGGTTCAGATTATCAACAAAAAATTGATATTGACAGTCTTTGTCAATATCAATTTTTGTCAATATCATGTCAAGTGCAAAAACATTTTTTGCGTCAAAAAATGAAGAATAGGGTTCATTGAAAATCCAAATCGCTTATGTTGGCAAATGGATTCAATTATTCAAGCATTTTCAATAAAAAAACATTGGTGTACCTAATCTGGTAAAAGTTATTGAATACCTTAAGTGTTTGCCAGGAACATCTGCGTATTTTTTTAATCATGAAAAATATTTGTTCAGATGACCAAGGTCTTTTGAAGGAGTTCACACACTTATTTGACATTTTTGCTCAGAACTATTAGTTAATTTTGATATTTGTTCAAGTATTGCAAGTTAGTAACACTAGGTAAGTTTATTGAAAACAATCTAAGATTAAATATATTTTTAATCAAAGTAATGTCTATCTTTGTTGTCAGTTTATTATGTAGTTAAACCTAACTTAGGTAATAAAGCTAGAGGCCTGAGATACAATTTAAAAATAGCTTATTGCACCTAGGGCCACTAATTTTTAAACGATTCTAGATGACGGACTTTTATGCTTTAAGTCAATTTACTTATACTAATACAAAGTAATTAGTAGTATAGAGATGTGATCATATTCTTGACTTTAGGCATTAAAAAATCTGGCTTTAGATACACAAACTTCACCTATAATTTCTGTTTCTTTTGTTTTTGTTATTAGTGTGTCTCCAGAAATCCTTATGGTTTTATCACAGAGCTCCACTGAAGAGCCTAAATAATGCTGACATGCTATGAATTGTATAAAACCTTAAGAGAGTAAACAAAAAGCTATGTAACAGTTATAATAGTACATACCTATATATTACATATATTATTAAATGAACAATCAAAAATTAAAGATTGAAAAGTTAAATCAAATAAAAAGATATAAAGATTTTAAAATTCGTATTCGACTAAATCGATAAATATACAGCATTGTCTTTTTTTCGGAATACATGCCAATGGTTGTTTTCCAGCAAAGAAAAAAGCCCCTCAAACCATAATAGTTCCACAACCAAAGTTACGACTCATTTGAGTTTCTTTTTCTTTTCAAAGATCGTGCCAGTAATATTGATAGCCATCAGGACCATCTAGTTTGAACTTTTTTTCATCACCAAAGAGAACTTGATGCCACTCTTCCTGCAAAAACTTTTTTGCAAATTGTAATCTAACTTCTTTTATGACAAACAGTAAGTTTTGGTCTTGGTTTATGCTTTTCTGAACTGTGTTTGGATCTTCATGTAAACTTTGTCTCACACGTTAAACAGTTACAGGATTTTGTAAATCAATATGAATTTGAGATGTAGTCATGTTCTTAGCAGCAGCACAACGTTTAATAACTCGTTTAGAATGATTATTAATTTTATGTTTGCCACCACTTTCCTTATACGCTCCATAATTAACGCTAATCTTGAAGTAATTATTAACCACTTTTGTAGATCTTTTAATTTTCTTTATAATTTCCTGATTAGATAAGTCTGTATCTTTACATGCTTTGATTACTGCTAATACTTCATTCGTTAAACGCTTAACACGTTCCATTTCAAATTCAGGTATCAAAAACCAAATGTTAAAAACTTTATGAGCCATGATTTCACAGCCTTTGTTAAACTTAAAAATGATAATAAAAACTCAAAAATGCGTATCACCAGATCAAAATATACAAGTAAACTAAAAATAATTATTGATGAGGCTAATTCTATTTGCTACCCCAAATATTAAGTTTTATACATTTTATGGTTATATCAAATGTATCACAGTTTAATTATGCCATACTATAATATAAAAAGCTGTTGTTTGTAATAATAAATATAAAGGTGTGGATAAAAAAGATGCACCCCACAAATTTGCTTAGAGGTTTACAAAATATTGGATCAGTACATGGTGAGGCTAATTCTATTTATATATATATGTATATATATATATATAAATCTATATATATATATATATATATATATATATACATATAAATATTTATATTTATACATATATATATATATATATATATATATACATAAATATATATATATATATATATATATATATATAAATATTTAGATATATATATATATATATTTATATATATATATAAATATATATATTAGTTATAGATATATATATATATATATATATATATATATATATATATATATATATATTTATATATATATATATATATATATATATATATATATATATATTTAAACAATTTTAAAGCGTATTCTACAAAATAGTGTGCTCAATGTTTTTAAAAAAGCAAAGCAATTAGAAATTAGTAGAAAATTACTTAAAACAAGTAATGATTTGCAAGAAATACATATTTATTAAACACAACAATACATACACCAATACATATTTATTAAACACACAATACATACACCAATAAAATAAAAATATAATTCATGCTTAGTACTTAGTATGTCCTCCATTTGCAGCTCAAACAGCCGCAACACGACTCGGCAGAGATTCCGCCAGAGCCTTCAGATAATCACCACCCATCGATTTCCAAGTTTTTTGAACACGGCGTACCAGTTCTTCCCTATTTTTTGGCCGTGGTTCAAGCAGCACACTGTCTTGAAGTTTTGCCCACAAGTGTTCGATACAGGTCATGTCAGGGCTGTTACCTGGCCACCGACCTTTTAGGATAAAGGCGGCAAAATTTTTACGACAAAATTCCTGGGTCTTCTTCGCAGAATGTGCTGGAGCACCATCTTGCTGAAACAACACATGTTGAGGGCTAAACACAAGTTGGCGACAGTCAGCATCATTACCGGCTTGTTTTCCTACACAAGCTTCTTTATAAACTGGAAGAATATTATTTATGTAATAATCAGCATTGATCGTAACTTTTTCTGGGACAATTATTAATTTTGTCAAACCATACCCTGACATTCCACCGGCAACCATAATTTTAAGTCCATTTTTTGGCTTCTGCGCCGGGATAATTTTAGTTTTGTCGTCAGTGCGAATGCGGACATTTTGTCGGTTCGGAGTCGGGAAAAGTTCGATGGGCGACTCATCCGTCCAAAGAATGTGACTCCTCTTGATACGCCCCAAATGGTTATCGTCCAGATACCCGTTTTCGTCTAACCACTGGCACAGCTTTAAGCGATCGTCTTTATTTTTTGGCTGTTTATAAGCAATTTTACCCCACGGTTGTTCGCGAACGAATCTTCGTACAGTTGACTCTCATACGATTTTATTTTTTTCCCGATATCGATGCGACATGTTCAGCTTTCTTGCGCAAGCACCTGGAGATGAACCCCACTTATTTTTTATAGTTTCGGTGATGATTTTTTTTGACGCTGGTGACAAAGCCTTCGGACGACCAGAACGAAACTTGTCATTAAACTTTGACGATGGTGATTTTGTCCAGTACCGCTGAACCGTTCGTGGATGACACCCCAACACTTTTGGCAATTTGTGTCTTCGTCATGCCGGCTATCTGCAGTTCCGCCATTCTTTTTCTTAAAGCAGGAGCTGTATTTGTGACACCAGCTATTTTTCCCATCTAAAATAATAATACAAAACATAAGTTTTCCAGAATACTTCGCTTGTAATTGAAATTTAATTTTAGGGTGGGGGGAGACAAAACTTTTGACATGCATGATGAAAATTTCAACTTTAAAATAAACTAAACCCTAACAATCCGTGTTTTCATTTTATAATAATATAGACAAAATACTATGTATTAATCATGCTCATTATAAAATAACTACGTTTATTTAATAACAGCACCTTATTAAATATTCTTACCTTCCTGCTTTATAATAAAATCTTCGTATATTAAATTAAATAGTTTTTATGTCAAAAACATATTTTTAAAAATAACATCAGTAAACAACAGTATTAAGGTCAAGGTTAGATACTGAAAATAATTATCTATAAATTACAACGCTGACAAGAGATAAAATGTACTTCAAAAAAAGTGCCACTAAGGCGAGACAAAACTTTTGACTAACCCAGTATATATATATATGTATAAATATATATATATATATATATATATATATATATATATATATATCTATATATATATATATATATATATATATATATATATATATATATATATATATATATATATTGATACATATATATATATATATATATATGTATATATATATATATATGTATATTAATATATATATATATATATATATATATATATGTATATATATGTATGTATGTATATATATATATATATATATATATATATATATATATATATATGTATGTATCTATATATATGTACATATATAAATATATATATATATATATATATATATATATATATATATATATATATATATATATATATATATATATATATATATATATGTATATATATATATATATATATATATATACATATATATATATATATATATATATATATATATGTATCAATATATACATATATATATTGATAAGTCATTATAGTCTGTTTTCAGATGAATCGAGGTCAGGTAGACCCAGTACCCCAACAACTGTAGGCACCATTGAGATCATTCAGCAACTGCTTGATGAAGACAAATTTATAACAATAAAGCAATTTTGTGATGTCGCAAACATTTCTTTTGGTTCAGTTTATTCAATAATCACCGAAAAATTGATGAAAAGATCAATTTGTTCACAATAGATCCCTTATTACCTTACCCCAGCAAATCAACAAAATTGGATTAAACTTGCGCATAAATTTCTGACCATCCTATGAGATGAATTGAATTGTTGAATTGATTTACCACAGATTGATTGGATACAAATGTAGTAATCACGCTTGGATTTTAAAGAGTGAAGAAGCTCCAAAACCTATAAGGAGATCACAATTTGATGCAAAAAGTATGGCGATTTGCGCTCTCATTTGATGGCATGGTCTATGCTGAGGTACTTCCAAATGGACAATCAGTCAATTCAAAAGTGTACATGTTTTTACTATCAAGTATGCATTCTAATTTTGTCAACAAAGGCTTGAAAAGAGTAACATGCAACTCAATGCTCCTTCAGCAAGATAATTGTGACAAAATGGTTAAAAACCCAGAAGATACCATTGGGCAATGCTTAAGTGGGATGTGTACAATAATGGATGGTCTACAAGTAATATATCAAACCTTGAGCGTCGGATTTGTTATTGTGCCAGTAGACTTGACCTAAATGCTGTACAAAAGCTGGTACAAAATACCAATACCAGACCTGATCAAACTCTTAACTGGTTGTCTGACAGTTTTTCCGTATTTTGTTGACAAAAAGTAAAAATTAAAGACCAAAAAAAATAAAAGACCTAAAAAAATTTCCGTAAAAAATAAAAGACCAAAAAAAATTTCCGTATTTTGTTGACAAAAAGTAAAAATTGACAAAAAGTAAAAAGTAAAAATTCCGTATTTTGTTGACAAAAAGTAAAAAGTAAAAAAAAAAAAGGTTACTGATTATTTTTTCATTTTCTTGTTGTGTTAGTATTTGTGTTTTCCATTTAATTTGAAAATGCACAAAAGTTTTAAAAGTAATAAAAAAAGATACTTGATTTTTATCACTAATTAAAAATAGAGGATTTTCTGCAACATTTTTTCTAAGTTTAAATTCTAACACTTGATTTGTTTGCGACTGTTTCTGTGCCAGTTTTATTTCAGCTTTGTTTTTTTTTTTGATTTATTACTCTACAATATAAAAAATATTTATATAATAGTATAATATATAATACTCGACTCAAATTCTACTTAGTGTACATACTGTTACTTTTTAGCAGCTAATATTTAGTAAACGTTTATATGGTATTGATCTCACTAACAGACAGATTCTCAAATAATTAGAAAAATATCGTTTACCTTTGACTCCTTAATTTGCTCTTGTTTCCTTTCTAACTCCTTAAAGTATATAAACAAAACCTTAAAACTGTTTCAAATACTTTATATTTATGCAATATTTATATAATATTTTAATCTATCTCTAGAGTTTTCAAATGTTACAAAATGTTGCTATTTAAAAATTTTTTTTCTTGTTGTTATACAAATTTTCTTTTCTTTTTGGAGTAATACCGAAACTAAAAAGTAGGTTTTATTATACGTTACAATCGCCAAATTGAAAAACCTTACCGCTGCATGCCACGTTAAACCATCGACACCATAAAAGTATACAATTTCTTGATTAGGTTTGATTTCTTTTAATGCAAATAAACACAAATGTGGATTTCGATCTTCAGTTAAAACTTTTTTCATTACTGCATTCGGAAAGTATTTGGAGTCATTGACATACCGAGTCAAGTATTCCTCATGAGAAGTGGCATCAATACTAAAATTTCAAAAGATTTTTTATGTAATGCCTTTAATATCAAAATAGAAATAAACAAGATAAGTTTATTACCTGTATTCAATGTTATTGTGCATAAAGTCATATACATAACTCCCAGCATTAGTTTGTTCGTATACTTTTTTGTTTTTCTATCATTTCGCACTTTAGGCATAAATCCCCTTTGTACTGAACTATAAATTCTTCTTTTTGAATATTTTTACATGCAAAAACTCCATATCCTACGTAAACCAAAAAGTTATGTTTACAATATTTGTAAATACTTTTTATATTTCCTTTCCAAACTTAAAGTTATCTCCTGAGCTTTTGTTTTGTTAATAAATTTCTTGTATATAAAATCAGAATCTGTCATCATTGATATATAATTTTTTGCTATATCAGTTGGAGGAAGACGCCGCTAAAATGGTAATTGTAAAAAAAATTTTTTATGGTAATGTATTAAAATATTTAAAAAAACTTTGATATTAAAATATCTTATGGGTAAAAACAATGTAAGGAATAATAATAGGAAATGGAGTTACATACTGATTTTTTTCAACAGTTATTGTTGTGACATGTGGTTCTCTCGATGAACGAGAGTTCTTTCATGCTGAAAAATGAAACTGTAAAGTATTAGCTTTTAAATGTATTGATTACACTGATAAACAAACAAAATTTTATTGTGCACATCTTGTTAACTAGGTGGTTTTTTAAAACAAATTAAATATGCCGATTTCAAATATGCAAACCATTTTTCACCATCACGTCAAGTTGTAAAGATATTTGGGTTCAAATCTTTAGTATGTAAGGTAAAGTATTATCGAAATAAAAGGTATTCAAAAGTATGTCAACCTGGGTCTGTCAAAAACCTTCATTTCATAGAGATTTTAGAAAAGATAAATATTTTTACTTAAAATTTATTGACAAAAAAAATTATGTGAAAAAATGCTAAAGACTTTTAAGAAAAATTTAACAAAATGTTTCTCAGCAATAATACAAAAAGTACTTATTTTTATTACAAACAAATACCATTTTTAAAATCTCTATGAAAATACGCTTCTTTTGAGACCCAGGTTGACATACTTTTGAATAACTTTTTTTTCAGACAATATCTAGGAGTTTCCTAAATACTAAAGATTTGAACCCAATCTCTACAACTTGACGTGATGGTGAAAAATGTTTTGTGCATATTTGAAATCAGCATATTTAATTTGTTTTAAAAAACCACCTAATTAACAAGATATGCACAATAAAATTCTATTTGTTTATCTGTGTTATTCTAGCTCCAAAACATAATATGCTGTAAGAAGTAGGAGATAAAGTTATAAGTTGTATGCTAAAAGTTGCCACCACTTACCGAGTCAGGAACATTTTCAAAAATGACTTCTGGTTCATTCTAAGGAGAGATTTGTATACTATCATTTTGTTAAGCCTAAGGATGAGTCAGTAAATAATAGAAAATGTTAAAAAGTGTGACTTACATTTCCATTTTCTACATACAGAATATTTTACTACTTACTCAACTCAATCTTCTGTGAAACTAAAAAATCAAAATCAAAATTTTTTTGAAAATGAAAGTAAACAAATACTTGGTAATTTAAAAAAACTTTTTTTACATCTGCCAGTGGTAATCTCTCTTCTGGTAATGTTTTCCAACCTAATGTTATTAGGTGAATAAGTCTAGAAATCTCCTTCTCATTTTCAGGATGAGATTTCTTAATATGCTGACATCTGGTCTTCCATTTGTTTTTAATTGCATCGAGAAGGAAAACATCGTTTAGTAAAGGCAGTATGTTTTCCCAAGGTGAGGCAAGGTTAAATAAAATTTCAAAGCTTGAAACAGCAATAGCATAAATATCTGTCCATACAGAAAGAAAACTCGTTTTTTTTAGCAATCTTTAGGGCTACATAGCTTATTATTAAACCCTCTAATTTTGATCCATTTGCAGTTGTTGTGTTACTTGTTGTTGTATTTTTTATTGTTGTCATATCTCCAAAGTCTGAAATTTTTACTATGAGATTTCTAAAGTGCCACTCACTAGCATGTTATTTGGTTTGATATCCCGATGTATGATATCTTTTTGGTGGAGATAATCTATTCCTTTGCATGCTTGAGTTATATAGTCAACCCTTTCACTTAATTTGAAAAATATATTGTCATTTTGAATATTTAATAAATCTTTTAATGAATGTACAATCACATCATCAAGTTGAACACAGCAAATCTCAAAACAAAGAGTTGTAGGGCGTAAACTAAACCCATAGAATTGAACAATATTTTTATGTTGAAGTTGTCTTAATTGATCAGAAACCGTCCAAACACGTTTCTTTGAAAATTGGATTTTAAAAACTTTAACTGCTGCAATTTTCTTTTGCACAACTGACTTGTACACTTTAGCTGAACTACCTTCACCAAATAAATCAGAGAAGTTTAGAGGCTGTTTAGACAACTCGAAATTTCTCTTTTTTTTTCTAATTCACTGTTTTTAAAAGTAAACGAGCTCATTTTGGTTTCCTGGAAGAAAAAGAGAAAGCATTTAAAAGGTATACTATATCTTTGAGTCAAGTATTGTTAGTTTAAATAATAATTAAAAACTTTTCAAGAATATATTTTTAGAAAATCTTTTTTATATTATTTATTATACTTACGTTGATTTACATTGTGTTGTTTTGAATTACATTTTTAAAAACGATGTTAAAACTTTTCAAAAAAGGATTTTTTATTTAGTATTTTTTTATTTAGTACTTTTTATTAGATAGTCGAAGTTTTTTCCCCTCTTAATTAAGCGCAATATGTCTAAAGAGAACAGTATGCAAGAAGAAAGGAACTTAGACGTGGTTTGCATGTTTAGCTACCAAGTGGGCACCCAATGGCAATCTAACATTGGAGTTCAGATTTTCATCGACGACATCAACTGACAAAATCTTAAGCTAAATCGATGTCAGATGTTCGACGTTAGTTGTTCCGTGTTATTTTGGTGTCAGTCTTTAATCGGTTACAAGCATTTTAATTTCCTGCTAATATGAAAATTTAACTCATTATATTGGTACTCATGATATTGGTTTTTTCCAAGGTAGTTACCCAGGTTATCAGTTAAAGAGAAGTTTTCTTCTTGATTACAATATTTCTTGTGTTCTGAATTTCTTACTTGATTCTTAGCATCTAGTTATGTTAGGTGTTGTTAAGCAGTTACTTTTTTTTTAAAGGAAGGTCCAAGAATATGCAGGCTCTCCCAGACACAAATCAACAAGATATCAAATCTTTTTGAGGGTTTTTTAGAAGCTTTTAGAAGCTGCCAAGTGAATGCGCAAGGCAGCCTAGATCTTTAAATAAACTAAAAAGATGGAAAGCCACAGAATTTAAACAGTTTCTTCTTTATACTGGACCTGTGGTGTTAAAGGGAATTCTTAATAATCTTAATTCTTAATAATGTTTATACTAGTTTCTTATTGTTGAATATTGGTATAAGAATTATGTGTTATGCTGATTTAATAAAAAGTATACATTTATTGGAGTATGCCAAACAGCTACTTGAGTGGATTGTCTATAATATATAAGTCTATTGACATATATAGTCAAAATTTTTTAACAATAATATACACCCATTAATACATATTCATGATGATGTATACCATCAAAAAGAAGATCTAATTTTAATGTCGGCTTTTCAGTATCTCATTTGAAAATCACATGCACATAATAAAAAAGTTTGTTTGTAATGCAAAGAGTCCACTTGTTCAAATTATTAAAAAAAGTTCATAATTAGAGAAAGCCCGTGAGAGAATTAATCACAGGCTTTTAATTTTAAAAATCTCTTCTAAAAATAGAGATAGCTGGTTCTGTTTAAAAAATGGAGATTTTGTTTGTGTAAAAGAAAAGTTGGCAGGTGATTTTTTTCTTGTAAATTTGTTAAGAAGACATATATGAGAAATCTTTTTCTCAAACCATGTGATTCACGAGATTTAGATATTTATACAAATAGTTCAAATGGACAGCAAGAACATTTTAAAGAATGATATTCTTTGTAAAGTTGTTTGTTTACCTCAAAGGATAGTTATATTTTAATTCCATATGTGCATGATTTAAGACAATAAATTAGACTTATAGTAGATTTATTCATTTTTTATTTATTTTCATTTTATATTTATTTTTATTTTATATTAGACAGGACTGATATAGTTTATTGATTTTTTTGATGATACTTAAAAAAATTTAAAAGACGAAGTTTACAAGTTTATTTATTTAAATGTCAGGAATGCTAAGTCCAAGGTTCTCTATTGTAATTTGGAAAGTTGTGCACAAAATTTAGAATTATGAATTATTTAGATTATTGTATAAGTTATTATTTCTATTGAAATAATAATATAAATATATACATAAAAACTTTTCAAGTACATTTTTGCTGTCAAATTTGTTTTTCAAGTCAAAGTTTTAATTAAAACTTAAACATTATGAAAAATATTTTTTTGCTCTATTAATGTATAAATATCAAAATTAAAAGTTGCAGACGCAAATGTTTAAAAGCGATAGCCCTTAAGGTTACTAAAATAATAGTAGGTCATAAAATAGCATATAAAAGAGCTGTTTGGACAGAAAAAAATCAAGAATATGGACTGTGCCATCATGCTGGATCAATGACAGCCAAAAGACTTTTTATTGGCGAGATGGTTTGCAAGTAAAACGTCCTTTCATGAATTTAGAACCTCCTAAGTCTGGATGGAGCTAATTCGGCTTGGTAAAACAGAAACTTGAAGGTATGTAAAACATTCTTTGCAGCAGCATTTTTGCATACAGGCTAAGATTATAAACTTTATATTAAGCTTGAAATAAAGGATTGTTAATAGTAGGTGGTTGGTAAACATATCAAAAGTAATAGTAGGGGGCTGGAAAAAATACGAAATTGTACTAATATAATTAAAAATAATCCACCTTTATTGTTGTTTGCAAGTACAAAAAAAATCAGGGTAACAGGGTTTAATTTTTGAAATATTGGGGAATAAAGCTTTCTAATTTTTCCCTTTAGCTAACTAACATTATGTCAGTTCAAAAGTAAGAGTTAATGGCTATTTTTCTATTTATTTGAGGTTTAAATTAATTTAAGATACTTCATGAGGCTATTCAGTAATATATTAAGAAGTTATTTGAAGACACCATTAAAAAAAGTCTGCTGATTTTTTTGAGGACCTTTTTATATAATTTTTTTGAAAACAATTGGTGCATAGCTGTAAGAATGTTTGCGGGTGAAAAAAGAATTGGTTCCCAAAAATGTTCAAAATAGCAATTAGTATTAATTTGCTACCTAATTTCAATTGTTTGCAATACTTATGATTTGTGAGAAATTTGATTTGCTTTTTGAGTCAGTAAAATGAAAAAATCATATTTGAACTGCATTTGTATTAATATGATTGCTGTGTTTGCATAATATGATTTTACACCATTTCTAAATTTTTTAAAGTTTCTTTTAATTGTAGACAAGAATTATGTAATAATTTACAAGAATATACAAAAAATTTATTTTTTAACTTCATTTAAGATTTCCAATATATTGTAGCGAAACTTCTCACAAAACAAATTGAAATCGACAAGCTTTTACAAAATGGTCTGAGGATGCCGAAAAGTCAGCAGAAAATGTTCCTAAAAAATTCACAGATGTCGAAGAGCTTCTTAAATTAGATACAAGTTTAAATTATGATGTTGAAAAATATAAACAATTGGTAAGTTTAATATTTGTAGTTCTATTTATTATCTTTTTTGTATTCATTGTCACAATTTTAACTTATTTTTTAACTCTTTTGTCAGAATATCTCATTCCTTTTTTATGATAAAGAAGGAATGAAATAAGAATTATAATAGCGAAAAGTAATTTAAAGTATAATAAGCAAGTAAACTAATTTAGATAAAAAAGATTTTGCATTGAATAAGATGTGTAAAAAGCAAACACTTCAAAAAATCAGTTTTGGAAAAATACTAATGTAATGTTATTTTCATAAAAGATAAGTTCTATAAATGTAGTTATAAAATTTGATTCTTTGAAATTTTTGACTAAAAATATTCAAAGTTTTTGTTTAAAAGCTGTTTTTCAATTACATTTTCTAAATATAAAAATTTATCAGGTCTCCCATGTCCATTTTTTCAAAATCACTAAATATAAAGGTTCCTAACAAGACATTGTTAAATCTACTAACTACTTTTCTGAACAAGTATTATTTCTTATAAACACTTTCTTTGACAAATTTTTATTATTTGTTGAATGAGTATTTCAATTAGATGTTTTTATAAAAAAATAGCCATTTTTTGAAGCCGATTTTTTTATTTTACAAACAAATAAAAAATGTTCTGTTTTTTTAAGTTAGAAAGTTATATTTGTATGTAAGTATTTAATACGTTATATTTATATAGGTAGTTCATCTTTCAAAGGTTGGTGGGAATTCCTTAAAAGATAATCTTAAAAACATAATGGAAAGGTAATTTTAAAGATGTTGACTTAAACGATTTACTTTACTTCATGTAATAATGATGTATTATAGCCATTATTATTTCCATATATAAGTAGACCAGATAATAGAAGATTTATTGGTCTATAAAGCAATCTTTTTTAATTTGTTGTTTACATTTAACTGTAAACATGTTGTTTTTTTTATAGTCTGATGTCATACAAAGTGGTGATGAGCTTCAACATGAAAGGGACCAACCGCAATGATAAGAAAAAGTGTGACACAGTAACAGGTAAACGAAGCTTTTAAAAATTAAATCTTCTTGACCTTATTAAAGGTAAAAAAAAAATTATTTTTATGAATGATAGAACTGAATGTGAAAAAAGTTATACTAAGTTACTAAATCGCAGCATAGTCAAATTTCGTCATCTGCTTTATAGTTTGTTACAAAGGTAATATTTTTTTTTACGATAATCAAAGTTATTAAAACTGTTATTTATGTCATAACAGAGGTATCAAAACCGTTAGAAAAACAAACTACTTTTTCAAAATTTTTATTTTTTAAGAAAATATTTTGAAAAAAACGGATTTTTGAATTGTAAAATTTTGTTAAAGGATAACTACTTAAATGCACAAAATTTGAAAGAAAAATCAAATTTTTCTAAAATCAAAGCAATCAGATTGCGCCTATTCTGATCCTTTATAAGGTTTTAAAATATGCAGCCCGCTTTATATTTTTAATACACTTTTTATTTTTAACTAAACGCGTTCTTAGATTATAAGTCTTTTACATCAATTACAACAAACTAATAAGTATCATACGCTATATACAAGTTAGTATCGTTTAATCTTAAATTATCATTTGAATCGTTAAAGTTTTATGTAAAAGTGTTTAATAATTTAAAAATCTATGTTAATTTTATGTAGAAATGTTAAAATTTATGTAGAAATGCTAATAGAAATGTTTAATAATTTAAAAATCTATGTTAAAGTTTTTCGGTTTCGGCTTTGTTTTTAAGAATAATTATTTTTTGTATTATTAGTTTAAAAGATTGGAGCATCAATAAAGCTTAAGGTTCATATCTATTTTTTAAATTGCAAGTTATATTGCATCTTCGCAGTTAACGAAAAAAATGATTTTTATGTTTTATGCTAAAAACCTAATGCTTTGTTTGTGTTTTTCATTGTTTATTTATTTAATAAAATGTTGTTGTTTTTTTTAAAAAAATATTTTCTCTTTTAAAAAGTGAATTAATTTTATTATTTACTTTCAAATAATATTTGTTAAAAGACTTGTTTCAGTTTTCTATCGAGCTTACCAATATTTCAGTATTGCTTTTTAAGTAATTTAATCCTTCATGAATTACTTGTGATATCAGTCAGTGACAGTTCTTCGGTTATTTATATTATATTAAGTTGTTTACATTATATTAAGCTTATATAAGAAATTATATGTTGAAATATTTTTCTTATAAAGTACAGTAACAGCAAAGTAAATTATTTTTTCATGAAGAAATAAAAACTTATTTCTTAAAATTCGTATATTTTCTAAATTAAGAACAATTGTATATTTTTAACGGAATGAATAAGTTGTTTAATTTAAAATTTTTATTTTATAAATAAAACACTGCATTGCTATATTTAATAGTGTTAAATATAGCAATTTAATAGTGCATAAATAAAGCATTTCTATATTTTAAACACTACATTTCTATATTTTTAGTGCATAAATACAACACTGCATTCCTATATTTAATAGTGTTAAATATGCCTCGTTTTTCCACGAAGTCTTTGCGCATTATATGTTTGGATATGTTACTGTGTTCACATCAAATGTGTTTCATGTATTCATGAAGTTTTTACGCGTTGAATGTTTTATTTTAGTTAATTTATTCCCTAAGTACCGTAAGTTTTTTCGGTTATGTTAAGATTTGTGTTATGCGGCTGTACGAAGAATACGTGATGTATACCCCATTGCCATGCCCCTAAGTATGTCACGTATTGTATCAACAGCCATCATGATGGCATTTAACTTAAGAGAAACAAGTGTAATGTTTTAAGTTGATTAAGGGAGACCCGGTGTCATCATTTGCTAACATTGGTCATCAAAACGGAAAAAGTTATCTTAATTAATTGATTTTTCCATTTTAGCAGTATGGAGTTATACCACTATTTAGTATTTTAAATTCTCTATCGTTTTATTACCACGCAAATTTAATAAATCAGTGATTAATGAGTTTTTTTAAAACTTAATAACTTATTCAATATCTCAAAATGATGTTTTTAGACATTTTCCTTGTATACAGACGATATTGAACTCTTCATTGTTTTATTAAATTGTTTTTATAATCTAATCTAATCAAAACCATTAGCAAGAGTAAAATGATTTAAAATAATATAGATCAATTTAAATGTTTTTACTTTTCCTATTAGTTTTGCTTAGTTAAATGTTAAGGTGGTAAAAGCAACTTTTTTAACAAAAAATTGAGAAGTATTAGTATCAATAGACTTAAAAATTTTTTAGTGATGACGTCATTGTTTATGCGCATAATTAGTGTCATTTTACCCCCAAAACAGCCTATTCTCTTATCTAATATAACTAATTCAAAAATTAAGTTTAAAAACTAGTTTAAAAATTTGAACATGAATTCTTTAATGTATTTAAAATGTTGCCTGTGAAATAGAATTTTTTTTAACATATTTAATTTTACCAGGTTGACATTCAAACTTTAAGATATAAAAAATGAAGGAAGTTTAGCACCAAAACATGATAAAAATGAGTTTTAAAAGAATTAAAAAATTTTGCTTCATAGACAACATTCCTAAAATGTTAATCTTTAAATCTGCAAAATTCCAGCCCATTTTCTATTTTCGAGGAAAGGTTATTTCTGAAAAATTAAGATTTAGCGAGAAAAAAAGTTGCAAAAAAGCTAAAACAAGTTTTAAAAAGTAGTATATTGTAATTATATGGCAACATAAACGTAAACTTACAGCTTATAGCCTCATATAATATTTAAAGTGAAGTCCAACGTCTTGAGCTTTTTGGTTTAAAAGATTTCGGAGAAAAAGCGTTGCTAAGGCCATTTAAAAAATGCAAATTTGATTTAAATTAAGATTTTAGGCTTTTTGGAAAAGGCATCTTAAAATAGATAGATTAAAGAATTTAAAATATTCAATTTAGTATTTTTCAAAATTTTACCAAAAATAACCATTTTTTATCCTGCTTAACACCTTAATATATAAGACTATTGATTAATTGCATTGAGACTTTCTTGCTTCTCCATTACTTATTGTATTATATAATGCTCAATATGTTTTTGATAATTTTCTTTTTTTTTAGGACATTGGAAATATATAAAGATAACTTTGGAAATACATAGAGACAAACTTTGAGAAAATCTACAACTTAAATATATTAAACTTTTAAACTATCTGGCTATGTCCTTTTTTCGATATTTTGAAAGCGTAACGAATTATTATTATATATTTTGCAAAATTTTTATTCTAAATAAATTCATGTCCTTTTTTTTGATAGGGGTTATCCCGTCAATTAAAAAAAGAACTTTAGCACCACCCTATTGTATATTTTGACCCTTAATTTAAGCGTTAAAAAGAGGATTTTATATTTATATACATATATATATATATATAAATAAATATATATATATATATATATATATATATATATATATATATATATATATATATATATATATATATATATATATATATATATATATATATATATATATATATATATATATATATAAATATTTTTAGTATTATCTAAAATATGAAAAACGAATCGTCTATAAAGTATAAAGGGATCGTCTATAAAGCTCTGAGTGGAAATAGGGTTTGCAAATGGCGTATATGAGATGGAGGGGGAGGGGGTCAATTATAAAAGAAAGACACAAATAAAAAAGATATACATAATTGTTGGGTGGGTGGTTTAAAAGCGGATGTACTCAAAATGCGGGGAGGATGAGGTCGAAAACAAAGCATTCGCGCTTTATTGATAACCCCTAAGTATAAGTGTTTAAGTTATACAAAAAATATGAATAAAATAATGTTTTAATAATTTAAAAATTATCAAAGCAGAAAAATTTTAGATTTTTATAAAGTGAAGGTTAGTTTGACTCTAGGCACGTCCATTAATATATCATGTAGATAAATTTAAAAATGATTAAATAAAAAATTAACAAAAAAGATTTTAAACTTATAATTCATTTATAAGCTAAAATATACTTTAAATTGTAATTTATGTTAATTTTCGTAACGTTAGTTTGTGTAAGTTAATTTTTTTATTGTCAAATAAATGAAATTTAAATGAATGCAAATTTACTTTTTTTCTTCCTCTGTTTCTTTCAAAAATTGTTTTAAGCGAAAAAAAATTTTACTTTTAGAAGTATTGGAAATTCGATTTAAAATTCGAATTTTTTTAGCACTTTAAAATATTCTTAAAAGGCGGGAAATTTTAGACATTACTAAAAGAACCTATACATAACCCATTCAAAAAATTTTATTACCTCGATATATCAAGGCATTGAGAGCAAAGTATTCGCTTTGATTTTTTTAATTGATTATTATTGAAGTTTCTACTTAAAAGAAAAAAAAATTATGATCATTAGATCGCAATTTTCACTATAATGATAATTCAGTATAATATAATAAAAACTTTTAAAAGTACTCAATTTTACATTAAAATAATCAAATAATCTTAAAAAATTTATATTCGCTGGAAATTTTTAAAGTTATGACAATTTACAATTAGCACAAAATGTAGCTATATCATGATGTAATACACTCAAATTATTTATAACACTTTCAAGGCATTTCGGTACAAAATTTTTTCATAAAAGTTACATGGCATTTTTGTAAACTAAGTAGTTTATTTTTTTTTTTTTTTTTGTTCTTTATATTACATTATAAATAAAGTTTTCGTTACAATATTTAAAATACAAATATATAATAATAAAAACATATATATATATATATATATATATATATATATATATATATAAAAATAATAATCTTTATTAAATAATAAAATAACGCGGGAACTCGTAGAAGACCATACGGTCTTATCGTCGAGTACCGCTAAGAAATGATCGTGTTAAAATTTATAAGATATTTACAAGATAAAAAATAAGTTAACGAAGTAAGAAACTTAAAATATTCCGTTACAAATTCAAGATACATTATTTTCTATTACAGTTGTTAATGATGAATATAAAATTTTTATAAATCAATAGTTAAATCGGGGGTAAAAAGGAAGATCACTAAAATAAAAAAAAATATTAAAGTATATTGTTACATCTTCGGTTATAAAAATGAGTTCTTTAGTTCCTTGATGAATAAAACCCTTAGTAAAATTTTTTAAAACTATTTTATTCCATAAGAATACAAAATTTAAAAAGATTTGTTTGAAAAAAGGGCTGCCTAATAAAATTATCATTCCGCAAAATTTGTTTATTTTTACCTTTAGATTAATACAAATTATGGAAAGAAATAAGGGATGAATTGGTTTCATATTTAAACATAAAACAAAGAATGTTAAGCTCATATGTATTAAAAACTTTCATTTCAAACAATAGATCGTTGGCATGAGTATAACAGTCTTAAAAAATATATGATACGTGCTACATGCTTCTGCTGACAATAAAGAAGTTTAAGTTTAATTTTCTTTGCACTACCCCAAGCAATGTTTGCATAGTTTTTGTGACAATGAATAAATGAGTGATATAATTGTACTAAAGTACTTTTATTTAAAACATTTCTTGCTTTGTACAATATTCCTATACTTTTTGAAATTTTACTTTATAAGTTTTTAATGTGACTTTTCCATGTAAGATTTTCATTTATACAAACACCTAGAAAGTTCGTTACTGTTACTTGTTTAATTTGTATATTGTCAATAACAAGATGAGGCATGTTAATTGGCAGTTTATTTTTTTGATAAGAGAATGGAAAAGAACCCATTTAGTTTTATTAATGTTAAGAGATAATTTGTTAGTCTTAAACCAGTCAGATATTTTGATTAACTCAATGTTCAAGCAACTAAATAAAGTAGGAATGCTTTTGTCTGACATAAATAAATTGGTGTCATCAGCAAACATAATTGTTTTTAAATCCCAGGCTTTGTATAAGTCATTAATATAAATAAGGAAAAGAAGAGGTCCTAATATGGATCCTTGAGGAACTTTACATGTATTATTTAACAAATTTGATCATAATGTTTCATCGGCGTAAACAAATTGTGTGCGATTAGTTTAACAACTTTTTAACTATTTTAAAACATTGCCTGTTATACCCAACATTTTAATTTTTTAGGAAGAATTTTATGATTAATGGTATTTTAAACGCTTTCGCTAAATCAATAAATACTCCCAATGTCAATTTGGATTTTCTTAAATCCGTATTGCATGTTATATAATAATTTGTTTGATAAAAGGTGATTGTATATTCTGTTGTACAAAATTCTTTCTAAAATTTTCAAAAAACAGAGAGGATAAAATTGGACGATAGTGTTTAACATTACTTTTTTCTCCTTCTTTATATATAGGAATAATTTTTGCTATTTTTAAATCATAGGAAAAACTCCCTGAATAATAGAGCATTTGAAAATTTGGAAAAGTATGTCTTTTAAAACGTCAAAACAGTTTATAATAACGTTCCCATTGACATCATCTGGACCAACTGCTTTATTTGACTAAAATTTTTATTTAAAATTAAAAATTTTTTTTTTAAATTTTTAAAATTTTTTTAAAATTAATTTTTTTTTTAAATAATTTTTTTTTAAAATTAACTTTTTTAAATTAATTTTTTTTAAAATTAATTAAAATTTTTTTTTTTAATTAAAATTTTTTTTAGATTTAAAATTTTTATTTAAAAACTATATTTGCTAAAATTGACTTTAAAAATTTATAAGCACTTTCAAACTCTTCAAAAGACAAATCAAAAAAATTTAGATACGAGTTTTTAGAGGGTCATATGTTGCCTTAAATGATTATTTAGGGTTTGGAATTATTTCGGCTAGGTTTTGTCCTACAGATACAAAATATTTATTAAATTCGGAAGCAATTGTTTTTTGATCAAGAATTAAATTATCATCTACTTTAATAACTGAGGGCAAAGATTGCGATGTTTTTTTAGTGTTACCCGTAATTTCGTCTATTTGTTGCCAAGTGCGTTTAGAGTTTAAATTGTATTTTTCAAGTAAATTAGTGTAATATATTAATTTTGAACTTTCCTTAGGCGTTCAAATAGACTTACGTAATTTTTATAATTGGTCCTACTCTCAGTTGTTTTCAATTTTAAATATTTAATATAAAGTTTTTGTTTAATTTTAGATGATTTTAGAATACCTTTAGTAATCCATGGCGATTTAATTTTTCTATGTTTGTAATTAATTTTTACTTTGAGAAAATTGATGTCAAATTTCATAAAAAATTTAAAAAAAAGATTTGTATATTAAATTAATATCTTCAGAAAAGTTAATAATCTCCCAATTAACTAAAGAAAGTTGATATTTAAAAGACTCTAGGTTTTTATTATGAAAAAGTCGTTTTTTGAATGGCTTTTTTTTCATTAAATAAAATATTCGCATAAATATCTATTGAAAAGAAAATAGGGAAATGATCAGATATGTCACTTTTAATAATGCCTTTTTTAAGCGAATTATTAAAAATATTATTGGTTATAATGTTATCAATTAAGGAAGTTGTTGTTTGAGTAATTCTTGTTGGTTTAGTTATTAGAGGAACTGCTCCATTTTCAAATAGGCTATTATAAAACCCATTAATGTCTTTTTTGACGTGATACTCAAAGCAATTTAAATTCAGATCACCTAATATGTAAAGTAATTTCTTTTCGTGGTTGATTTTACAATATCATCATGTAAAATGAACTAAATGTATTAATTTCGCCAGTAGGTGGGCGATAACAACAGCTAATTACAATATTTTTTAGTTTTATTGCTTAATATTTCAATCGTTAAAACCTCTGTATTGACGTCAGAAATACTCATGTCATGCCTAACAATATACTGTAGGTTTTCTTTTACATAAATAATGAAACCACCGCCGCGTTTGTTTGCTTTCCGCCCTAATGAAATTAAATTATAGCCCGGTATTTTAAAATTATTATCTAGATTTGAGTCAGCAGAACCACAGCAGGTTTCAGTTAGGCAAATTACACTAAAAATAGTTAGATTTTCCTCAAAACTATTGCAAAGATTTTCAAACTTTTTTTTTAAACTTCCTATATTTATATGAATTGCATTAAATTTATCACGCTCAAGAAAATCTTTTATTTCAAAAGTATAAAAATAGCTGCAGTTGCTTTGTAAAGCATCTGTTTCACTAAAATAACTTTGATCCGGATCGGACTCTTTGTTAAGTATAAAATCATTAAAAATGTCAACATTTTTAGAGCGACTTGAATCCATTTTTGTATTTAAAAGCAATAAAAATTAAAAGTAAATAATAAAGATAAATATCTCTAAATGACTCTATAATAAAA
Organism: Hydra vulgaris; assembly: GCF_038396675.1. Taxonomy (NCBI): domain Eukaryota; kingdom Metazoa; phylum Cnidaria; class Hydrozoa; order Anthoathecata; family Hydridae; genus Hydra; species Hydra vulgaris. Next base: position 18,534,636 of record NC_088921.1, on the reverse strand, counting down.
GAATTTCTTAAAAGTCGCGCGTTACAAGTTAATTATATACAACTTTAGCATATTTACCTTTGGCTCTCAAATCTTTTGCTTCTTTAAATAACTGTTTTCGCAATTCTAAAGTTCTTTCACTGTAGTCTTCATTTACGTAAAATCGATCGTTCCACAATTTTAAGTGAACATAGTTATCCAACGCAGTTTTTTTGTCTTTGTAGTTTAAAAATTTAACTATTATGGTTCTGTTGTACTTTTTTCCATCGCTACTTTTTTTTCCCTGTCCTGTGCGCCCGTTCAATTTCAACATAACTTTTAAATCCAAGTTTTGTCTTTAAAACATTTTGAATCTTTTCCTTACTCAATTCCCACGTTTTGTTTTCATCTTCTTCAATTCCCGTAAACCTTAGGTTATCTCTTCTGCTTCTTTATGATATATAGCATCTGTGGTATTTTTGATCTTCAAAAAATTGAAGTTCTTTTTTTATAATGATTTTTAAGGTGCTTCACCATTAAATAAGTAAAAAAATTTGGTTTTTTGGATTTTTTTAATTAAGTGAAAAATTGACAGAAGTTTCACAGAAAAAAAATGCATGTAAACTCAAACGCGTGAACTTTCATAATTATTTTGGGTCACTGGTTGTTTATTTAAAAATTAAATGTTATAGTTGCTAAGGGGCAATTTTCTAGAAGTAGTTTTTGTAATTTGTTGTAGAACTAATATTTTTAGCCTGGTGGCTAGTACAACCGATTATAAATTAATTCGTATCTTTATTTTTTTTTTGAAAAAAAAAAATCACTTTTTGTTCCTCAGTTTCTCAAATATTATATGATGTTGACAAAGCGCTTTGAAAATTTTTTCCAAAACGTGTTAAAATTAGTATGACTACAATCTAAACCTCTATCAAACATGACATCTACTAGAATTTAATTTTTCAATATTTTTGCTAGAGAAGTACCATTTAATCTTAATAAATTTTTAACATTATTCTTGAAGTAAAAATGTCAGTTTGAGCAATTAAATAATCTTGATAACTACGCATTGCATGACAAAACATCTAATGAATGAAAATTAAGTAGTTAAAATGGTAACAATCAACCGCAAAGAGTGATTAGATAGCAATCAAGTATGATGCATGAGCATTTTTCTATTTTTAAACATAAAAGTTTTAAAAAAAAAATCACTCTTAGATGCATTGAATGCATTGATGCATTTTTTATCTACATCCCTAAAGAGTTATCATTTAACCAAATTATAGGAATTTTAATTATAATTAGTCTTTTAATCCTACATCCGACAGTTCATTTTAATATCTAACTAATGTGTCATTTAGTCTAACAGGGGTAAGTTAAGCTGATTTGACAGCAATTTATGTTTCTCGCTATTTAATTTTTTCTCTTACATCATTAAAGTGTAAAGGAAGGAGGCATAAATTTCCTTGTTAAATACTCTTACGCTATATGCTTTTTTACAGAGTGATACTTTGTGACAAGACCGTGAGGACTTCTTGAAGCGCTTTAAATACCACACAAAATATATAGAAGATTTATAAACTATAGGCACGCTTACTTACGCTTAAGTTTTATATCATGCATATTCGTTTATTTATTAATACTCTGTTGGGGCAGGTTGTGCAGCTTGCTAAAAACTTTGGACAACATCTTCTCAACCAAATGAGATAAAAGTACTTTTTAAAAAACAACATTTCGCAGAATAAACTATATTTATAATAGGAAAATCTTATTTAAATTCAGCGCACAGATCATCGTCTTTCTTAGATTTAGTAAAAATTTCTAGATTAGACCCCTAATCTTACGATGCCATAAAAAGACAAAGAAAATGGCTAGACTTAAAGTTAAGGTTCGAGTTATTGATTTTTATGAAAACCAGATTTAAAGAAAATTTAAAAATACTTTGAGTTATCTGAAGTTTGAGGGTTATATTTATCGGGATTTTACAGTAATACTATATAATAAAGGTTTTTAAATAGGATGCTTATGGACTTTTTAAAGAAGAATAAACTTGGCAATCTATCACAGAGTACCGTGAAAAAGCATCTTACCAGGAAGTACACGCCTTCTTTCATGTGTCGCAAGATTGTTTAACCAGAGCTAGCATCGAACCACTTGATTGTGCGCCATAACTCTACCCACTGCGCCGCGGCTACTGTTTCATAAGTTTTATTTTTCCAATCCAAACTAAAAAATTCCTTAGTTGATTAGATATAGAAAGAAAATGTGCAATTTTAAAAGATGTTTTACAGCAAGCCAACTAATATTATTGGAAGTCCATCATTCATTCAATAATGTATAATACTCGGATCAGTCAGTAAATAAATATTTTTGTTAATTTTTTTTTGTACCGCATAAACTTCAACGACGGTAGTAGTGTAGTAATAGAGCGCTTGGATCATTAGCTTGAAGTTCCAAGTTCGATCCATACCACATGTTTGAAAACACCGCGCTCAACTTTTGTTCGTCAAGTTTTGTGTTTCGGAGTTAAAAGAGTTGAGAGTGATTTGTTACCACATTAAAAAAATGAAAAACCAGGCTCCTTGACTTTAGTGGCTGTCTCGACATTGGGGAGGTGATTAAATTAACAACAAAAAAAACATTTTTCCTTTGAAAAAGTGTAGTTTGTTAAGCAATACGATAAATTCATTTTCATTAAAACACCTGAAAAATGCAGAAACTTAATAGGAAAATACAGAGATATATGTTTACATTATTGTATTGTCGTATTTTAATTCAAAGTTATATCAAAATATCAGTATCATATCTATAAACAAACTACCAAACTACTTGTAGTAAATACAACGAGCCTCTCACCATAAATATAAAAATATTACACCAGTTCAAAAAGATTTATGTTCAATTTAAATTCTGTCCAACAAAAATGTATCATTGTTATAAATCAGATTGTCACGTGACATCAGATTATCCAATTATCAAATCTGATATATTACGTATTTATCAGACTACTTGTGGTAAACCAGATTATCACTATATTTGTTGGTCTTAAGGTATGTAAAAATTAAGTTTAATGTTTAAAGCGATTCCTAAAAAACACTTCTGAAATATGAACTTCCAAAATTAATGAGTTTTCAAATCTTTTAATTTTTCCAAGCCAGATCTCTGTGATTTAAACGAGTTCTTTCCAATTGAGCTGGGTTTTAACTACTGCACGGTCACCATCAAAACCAAGACATTTTTTGATGAAGTCTGAATTCTATTATTGAATTGTAATTTAGTTTAAGATAGCGTTGAAAAGATTTTCTTCCTACTCTCTGGTGTCTAGTGGTAAGAAAACTTTCCAATCTCCAAATATATCTCTAATATAACGTAGTTTAACAAGTTTAACAAAGTATGACATAATTTAACAAATAATGTTTCTTTAAACAAATAACATATAATGTTTCTAATAACAAATAAACAAATAACAAATAAACATTAACAAATAAACATTAACAAATAAACAAATAACAAATAAACAAATAACAAATAAACAAATAACAAATAAACAAACAACAAATAAACAAATAACAAATAAACTTAAAACAAATAACAAATAATGTTTCTTTAAAAACTCAGCGTTTCTTTAAAAGCAAAAATAAAACAAAGGCCCTAGGCAGGAAAGTTTTCGGGGCCCTAAACACTTCTTAACACCACAATTTTTTTTCAACGAAATCCCATTTAAAAATTGAGCTCGCTAAAATCATGGTACACAGACTGCAGTCTTTTCTGCCTATAGGTAAATCTGGCCCTGCCTGTAATGTGCAACAAAATAATATCTTTAGTATATTCTTTTTATTAATAAAGACTATTATAAATTTAACAAGCAACAATATAAAATTGAGCTTTCTAGTTTTTGAAGATGCAAAACTATTAATAATCTTTTTGACATTTATGATACAATCTCTATGGATATACATCATAACTAATCCATTTAATTGTTCTTGTCCTATATTGGATCTTAACCAAGTTTTAAGTCTTTTTAAAATCGAGAAACTTCGTTCTCCCGAAGCAACGCTAACAGGAAGGGTGCAAAGCAGTTGCAAAATACATTTAGTTAAAGGGAAGACATTACCATTACATTGCTTGTATGCTTCCCGTACACGTTCAGGTAGGTCTTGTTGTTTTTTGATTGCGTCTTTCCATTTTAGCTCTGAAAATTCGAATTATAAAGAAACTTTCATTACTTAGACATTCTCATCAACAGTGTTAATGTTGGGAAGCCCTTTCATAAAACTCAGTATATTAGTTATGGGTGCACAAAATACCATCTATTGACGATAAGTTTATATTTTTTTAAAGAGTTAAAACTTGAACTGAAGCTTCAAATTGGATTACCGGATAACATTGAAACCAGGAAACAATTCAAAAGATTGAAATTCAGCCTACATTATTTCCTAATTCACACAGACTTCCTTTTCCTTTTTTTTTATTTTTTATTTTTTGCAACGATGTAAATACTATTTATCGTTATTACTAACTAATCATACGGACTAATAGTTATAATAATTATATAAATAAAAAGTTTTAAAAATATGTTAGCTATTATGAATAAAAAAAGTTTCCGAAATCGAGATATAATCAAAATGCAAAAGGATTTTCTATAGTTAAATTACTATCATCACCAAAAAGTAAATGCTTGAGTATTCTTTTTGATTGGATAGATATGAATATGATATTTTATTCACAGAAGCAATTCATATACGTTTATTGTTAACTCTGTCTTTGTTTTGTTTAATAAATTTCTTGGTATTGCTACATTTTATTCAAAAGAGTTTAAGGTTTCATCAGAAAATCTGAACTGTAAATCTAGAAGTATGCTATCAAGTAACGTTAAATAAACATTGACTTTATAGTAAGTTAGAAGATCATTGGTATTGGGGTTTGCGCGATTAGTTTGTTTTCCTGTAATTCGTGAAATCTTGATTTTTAAACCTAAGTCTTCCAGTAACTTTGATGCAGTCATAAATATAGCATTAAAGTTTTCTTTATTCTGACGTCTTTTACTTAATATCTTTATGGTATGTTTAAGAATAGTTTTAGCATATTCATCACCTATATAAATTATACTACAAATTAAAATTAAATTTATAAAAACAAATTTACTATTAAAACCAAACCTATATACTATTTTTCGTAAGTTTTTAAAGTTTTTTCATTTTAAAAAAAGTAAATAGTTAGCTGCAGAATAATTTTTTGTATTTTGTTTTTTCTTTTACAAATTTTTCAATAATACTTTGATATTTGATATTTCTTATGGGGGTTAGTTACTCTTAACCCCCCTCCCCCACCACTTTACCCTTTGTGTCCGCCACTGAGTGATATATCATAGTTTTAAATGATAAATCAAGTTTATAAACATATATAGTCGAAAGTGCTTAAACAATATAAAGTCACATAATTTTTTAATATAAACTATATTGTTAAGTTTAATACATCGCGACATTAGAATTATCTTATTCTATCTCCACAATTTAAACTTTTGAGATTAAACGATTAAAAGAAAAGACTTAAGGAGACGGCATATAATTTGTTTTTTATAACTAATGTTTTTTCCGCAACTTTTTTACTTATAACTTAGGTTTTAATTCAATTGGAAAACATTCTGATTATATTCATTATTCAAATTAAAAAGTTTTAAAAGCGACATATTCAAAATTTCTATACTATATCAATGATTAATGTTTACAGCCGTTCCCAATAAAAAATGCTTTAGAGGTATGAATACACATATATGTTTATATGCATACCTCCAAAGTTTTAAGGTACTAAGTTTGAAGAAATTTTCGAAATGCTTTTTATAAAATCGTATTTAAATTTGGGACTATTTATAGTCATTTTCAACAACTAGGAACAAATCTAAACTACAAAGTTTTAGCAAACCGGGTGTTTATTAAGTCGGTTTACTAAGTTTATTAAGCTGAGGAAAACCTTATTTAGGTAAAACAGCTTTAAATTTTATCAAGAATACTTTAAAGTGTAAAATAAGTTAAGACAGTAACTGTTGTTCCTCTAAAATATTGAGTCAGTAAAAATTCCACCAAGGAGCTTTAAAATGGGATACAACATAATTAGTATTTGTCTTTCTACAAATATTGAACTGAAACTATCTGCTGAAGCTATAAATAATATTTATGGTTCAGATTATCAACAAAAAATTGATATTGACAGTCTTTGTCAATATCAATTTTTGTCAATATCATGTCAAGTGCAAAAACATTTTTTGCGTCAAAAAATGAAGAATAGGGTTCATTGAAAATCCAAATCGCTTATGTTGGCAAATGGATTCAATTATTCAAGCATTTTCATAAAAAAACATTGGTGTACCTAATCTGGTAAAAGTTATTGAATACCTTAAGTGTTTGCCAGGAACATCTGCGTATTTTTTTAATCATGAAAATATTTGTTCAGATGACCAAGGTCTTTTGAAGGAGTTCACACACTTATTTGACATTTTTGCTCAGAACTATTAGTTAATTTTGATATTTGTTCAAGTATTGCAAGTTAGTAACACTAGGTAAGTTTATTGAAAACAATCTAAGATTAAATATATTTTTAATCAAAGTAATGTCTATCTTTGTTGTCAGTTTATTATGTAGTTAAACCTAACTTAGGTATAAAGCTAGAGGCCTGAGATACAATTTAAAAATAGCTTATTGCACCTAGGGCCACTAATTTTTAAACGATTCTAGATGACGGACTTTTATGCTTTAAGTCAATTTACTTATACTAATACAAAGTAATTAGTAGTATAGAGATGTGATCATATTCTTGACTTTAGGCATTAAAAAATCTGGCTTTAGATACACAAACTTCACCTATAATTTCTGTTTCTTTTGTTTTTGTTATTAGTGTGTCTCCAGAAATCCTTATGGTTTATCACAGAGCTCCACTGAAGAGCCTAAATAATGCTGACATGCTATGAATTGTATAAAACCTTAAGAGAGTAAACAAAAAGCTATGTAACAGTTATAATAGTACATACCTATATATTACATATATTATTAAATGAACAATCAAAAATTAAAGATTGAAAAGTTAAATCAAATAAAAAGATATAAAGATTTTAAAATTCGTATTCGACTAAATCGATAAATATACAGCATTGTCTTTTTTTCGGAATACATGCCAATGGTTGTTTTCCAGCAAAGAAAAAAGCCCCTCAAACCATAATAGTTCCACAACCAAAGTTACGACTCATTTGAGTTCTTTTTCTTTTCAAAGATCGTGCCAGTAATATTGATAGCCATCAGGACCATCTAGTTTGAACTTTTTTTCATCACCAAAGAGAACTTGATGCCACTCTTCCTGCAAAAACTTTTTTGCAAATTGTAATCTAACTTCTTTTATGACAAACAGTAAGTTTTGGTCTTGGTTTATGCTTTTCTGAACTGTGTTTGGATCTTCATGTAAACTTTGTCTCACACGTTAAACAGTTACAGGATTTTGTAAATCAATATGAATTTGAGATGTAGTCATGTTCTTAGCAGCAGCCAACGTTTAATAACTCGTTTAGAATGATTATTAATTTTATGTTTGCCACCACTTTCCTTATACGCTCCATAATTAACGCTAATCTTGAAGTAATTATTAACCACTTTTGTAGATCTTTTAATTTTCTTTATAATTTCCTGATTAGATAAGTCTGTATCTTTACATGCTTTGATTACTGCTAATACTTCATTCGTTAAACGCTTAACACGTTCCATTTCAAATTCAGGTATCAAAAACCAAATGTTAAAAACTTTATGAGCCATGATTTCACAGCCTTTGTTAAACTTAAAATGATAATAAAAACTCAAAAATGCGTATCACCAGATCAAAATATACAAGTAAACTAAAAATAATTATTGATGAGGCTAATTCTATTTGCTACCCCAAATATTAAGTTTTATACATTTTATGGTTATATCAAATGTATCACAGTTTAATTATGCCATACTATAATATAAAAAGCTGTTGTTTGTAATAATACATATAAAGGTGTGGATAAAAAAGATGCACCCCACAAATTTGCTTAGAGGTTTACAAAATCTTGGATCAGTACATGGTGAGGCTAATTCTATTTATATATATATGTATATATATATAATAAATCTATATATATATATATATATATATACATATAAATATTTATATTTATACATATATATATATATATATATATATACATAAATATATATATATATATTATATATATATATAAATATTAGATATATATATATATATATTTATATATATATATAAATATATATATTAGTATATATATATATATATATATATATATATATATATTATATATATATATATATATATATATATATATATTATATATATTTAAACAATTTTAAAGCGTATTCTACAAAATAGTGTGCTCAATGTTTTTAAAAAAGCAAAGCAATTAGAAATTAGTAGAAAATTACTTAAAACAAGTAATGATTTGCAAGAAATACATATTTATTAAACACAACAATACATACACCAATACATATTTATTAAACACACATACATACACCAATAAAATAAAAATATAATTCATGCTTAGTACTTAGTATGTCCTCCATTTGCAGCTCAAACAGCCGCAACACGACTCGGCAGAGATTCCGCCAGAGCCTTCAGATAATCACCACCCATCGATTTCCAAGTTTTTTGAACACGGCGTACCAGTTCTTCCCTATTTTTTGGCCGTGGTTCAAGCAGCACACTGTCTTGAAGTTTTGCCCACAAGTGTTCGATACAGGTCATGTCAGGGCTGTTACCTGGCACCGACCTTTTAGGATAAGGCGGCAAAATTTTTACGACAAAATTCCTGGGTCTTCTTCGCAGAATGTGCTGGAGCACCATCTTGCTGAAACAACACATGTTGAGGGCTAACACAAGTTGGCGACAGTCAGCATCATTACCGGCTTGTTTTCCTACACAAGCTTCTTTATAAACTGGAAGAATATTATTTATGTAATAATCAGCATTGATCGTAACTTTTTCTGGGACAATTATTAATTTTGTCAAACCATACCCTGACATTCCACCGGCAACCATAATTTTAAGTCCATTTTTGGCTTCTGCGCCGGGATAATTTTAGTTTTGTCGTCAGTGCGAATGCGGACATTTTGTCGGTTCGGAGTCGGAAAAGTTCGATGGGCGACTCATCCGTCCAAAGAATGTGACTCCTCTGATACGCCCCAAATGGTTATCGTCCAGATACCCGTTTTCGTCTAACCACTGGCACAGCTTTAAGCGATCGTCTTTATTTTTTGGCTGTTTATAAGCAATTTTACCCCACGGTTGTTCGCGAACGAATCTTCGTACAGTTGACTCTCATACGATTTTATTTTTTTCCCGATATCGATGCGACATGTTCAGCTTTCTTGCGCAAGCACCTGGAGATGAACCCCACTTATTTTTTATAGTTTCGGTGATGATTTTTTTTGACGCTGGTGACAAAGCCTTCGGACGACCAGAACGAAACTTGTCATTAAACTTTGACGATGGTGATTTTGTCCAGTACCGCTGAACCGTTCGTGGATGACACCCCAACACTTTTGGCAATTTGTGTCTTCGTCATGCCGGCTATCTGCAGTTCCGCCATTCTTTTTCTTAAGCAGGAGCTGTATTGTGACACCAGCTATTTTTCCCATCTAA